>NC_088878.1:2517867-2780367 GCF_032884065.1 Artemia franciscana | reverse complement strand
GTAAGTGTATATCCTTTTTAATGATGTTCAAATATTCTGAACTAGTTTTTTTTTTGTAACCACCTTTCAAGAACTTTTCTTGTTGGTTCTCATGAACTGCACTATTAACATTAACAACATTACAGGTTGTTGGTTCAATGACTATTTTGTTGATATAAAAATGTCCCCTGTTGAGTTCGAATTTTAACGCACAGAAAGTTCATGTAGAGAGCTAGCCAATACCAGATGTACATAGGCACACTTTTGGGTACAACGGGTATCTGCAATGTAAAATAATTACTATAGTTACTTTCTGTTATGCAGTTGAGGTCTTTTCTCTCGATTAGAAAAATATGGTAATTACGAATAGAATTAAAGGGGTTTCAAGCATGGTAAGAGTAATCAACCTGATGTGTAAATATGAGGACTGACAAATGATATATTTAAAATAATTTGTTTTGATTATTACATAGTAAGACATTTCTGTACAGGTTGTAAAATACTCCTAGCAAATTGTAACGTGGAAAAGGTGAGATGAACAATGGATGTTGGCTCTTATTTCAGCATTCATATTATTTCACTTATTAGTCGGTGAAGTTTTTCACTTCCCCACTATCCATGCTAATTTGTTTTATAAAATAGTAAGAATAGTAAATTTGTTTTAACGGTAAAATTGTAAAATTTTAATGATAAAACGGTAAAAACGGTAAAATTGTATCGGTAACACAATAGTTATCTGCTTGGGAACTGTTTTTTCTCAATACATTTGTCTCCTCTCAGGGTTACTAATATCTTCAATTTTCAGAACCAGTAACCGCATTAATATACTGTCACTTACCTAAAGAATAAATCTCAAAACTTTACCATAATAATTAATCTTTAAATTTGAGCCGTTAAAACTATGCATGTTTTATTTTGGGGCTTTACGCAACCAGTTACTCATTCTCGACATCTTCCCAGCCATTTTGCAGGGTGCCTTTCCGTCATAGGACACTCCTATGATGGCAGCAAAATTGCAGAAATTCAACAAAAATATGTTTTTAAATGGCTATAACTTCAAAATTTAAATGAATTTGTAAAGGTGTTACTGTGTAAAGTTTAGTAGACTGCCTTTGTTGACTTTTTGCTGAATTTGATACAAAAACATCTGCCTTGTAGTCAGTCGTTACAACTTTTGATTGGGTCGCAAGAAATATTTTAGAAAAAATTAATTGCAACGGAGTAAAAACAATTCTTAGCAAAAGGAAGACAAATTGACTTATGTACGCCTACCGGGAAAATGCATCGGGATAAAATCTCGCTGAAAATGCAACCATCTCTGCGTTTCTAGCCCCATCACTTTGTTTGCTTCTCTGGGTCTGAAATGTCCGGTAGACACATAGCAGTATATATCGGAGTATCAACTTTAATTTATACTTATGGCCTTAGAAAGGGGTTGAAGGATATCATAGCCGTCTCTAAAAGAGGTTTTTTTTTTAGTGTCTCCTATTTAATATCTTTTATTTTGCAAAAAAAAATTTTATTTTGATGATATCTGTGTTTATTTTGATGATATTTTATTTGATGATATCTGTGTGATATTCGTCGTTTGATTATTAAGATTGAGAAAAAAACTTTCTTTCTTAATCACGTAGTAAAAAAATGATCGATATGATCAATTTTCTCGTCGTTTCTCATTTTTTGTCACCGTTTGAAGCCCTTTCTTTTCACCGCTATTAAGGGGAATGGTATGGAAAACCACCCGGCTATCTCTTTCATACTAATTATTTTTAGCATGTCTCGCAACAACGGACGTAGAAGGGCATTGATTTTTGTTTCTGTTTATTACTCAGATCTTGCACTATAGTCTGTTTGCCACTGGTTTTCTTCTTTTTTTTTACTGGACTTTCTGAATTGAGGTTTTTCATGCAGATCCTATTTCAATTTGTATAAGAAAATGGTATACAGCCTACAACTTTAATAACTCAAAACAAAAAGCTGTAGAGGGTTTTGAAAAGAACAATTTAGTTTTTAATTATTTTTTTTAATTAGCTTAAAGAGACGTTTTTATCAATTTATTTTGTTCTACTAAAATTTGTTACCGTCAATATTATATTGAAAACTCCTCAGCGGTTGAATATTTGAAAACAAGTATAACTAGATCTACGTTGCATGGGCAACGTGAGGTGTTGTGACAACCTTTGTTCGGCTTCGCCGAGTAAAGTGTTGCGAGAGCATTACTTTGGTTTTGTTTCCTCGCATCGATTAAACACTGAAATTGTTAATCTATAAGGATCTTAAAATAAATATTAGGTACACTAACTCGTAAAAGTTGCAAACCCCTCATTGCAACTAACAAAAGTTGCAAACCCCTCATTGCAACTAACAAAAGTTGCAAACCCCTTGTCGCTAAAGATGATTGTAGCTTAACAGCCGATTATTCCTTACAAGTCCCCTACATGTCTTACCACTGGAACCAAATTGGTGTTATCATCAAATACACCGGAAACAAATAATAGGTACACCAACTAGGAAAAGTTGCGAACCCCTCATTGCGGAAGATGATTATGAGCTAACAGCCGACTGTTGCTTAAAACTCCCCTATATGTCTCACAACTGATAACAGCCTATTTTTGGTTTCAGTGTGTATCTTACTACTGAAGTTGTCAACCCCTTTAAACTTTCAAACTGATATATCTCATGAAGGAATTTTTTCACCGAAAAATGGATGATATATACTTGATCAGCTCATCAAAAGCTATCGACTGGCGTCGAAAAAAATCTATCCGTCTTAGCTCAAAAGTTGACTTTTTTGCCGTTGGTCAAGTTTCTAACGTCATCACTTAGAAAGGAGCAAAGGATAAACTATAATTTTTTTAGCAATGGGAGAACTGTTAAAGTTTAAGAGGCATATTTGATACCATTTCTGTATCACCTTATTTTTGGTTTCAGTGTGTACCTTACTATGAAGTTGTCAACCCATTTAAACTTTCAAACTGGTATATCTCATGAAGGATTTTTTTCTACCAAAAAATGATGCTTTGATCAGCTCATCAAGAGCTATCGACGGCCGCGAAAAAAAAAATCTATCTGTCTTAGTTCAAAAGTTGACTTTTTTGCCATAGGCCAAGTTTCTAACGTCACCACTTAGAAAGGTGCAAAGGATAAACTCTAATTTCTCTAGCACTGAGAGAACTTTTAAAGTTAATGAGGTACATCTGATACCATTTCTCTACCGCAATCCTAAGTGCGAAAAACTGAATGATAAACTCAGCTGACATCACGAAGAGAAAGGGGTAGAAACAATAGATGGCAGCACTTTCGGTCCCCACTTTTTTATTTTGTGTAATTTTTTCTATTTTTTCACTCATAGAAGATATATTGACTGTGGGGCCGGGTAACTGCCGCATATATTTAACACTTATAGATTTTAGTCCATCTTCAATTTGAAACTGGTGCCTGTCTGCTTGCCTGCTAGAACGGAGGTTTCTACTCGAAAGCAGAAACATGGTTTGATGAAAAGAAAGCTTCACTGCATAACTTCAAATAGTTCTCTCTCACACAGGCTATACAACTCCAAGTCACTTCACACACTATAGGCTCTGGCTCAAGGACAAGCAAAAACCATCCTTTTTGGCCCCAGGCAAGAGCTCTACGAGGCTTTCCGAAATGCAAAGTCATATTCATCAATCCGGCCTAAGGTCTACACTTTCCGTAAAACCGCAGAGTTTAGACACTGACCACTTTCTAGGAATAAGCTGAAATCGAGGTGCTAGGAACAAAAAAAAAAAAAAAAAAAAAAAAAAAAAAAAAAAAAAAAAAAAAAAAAAACGACAAAACCAAAGTGATGCTCTCGCAACACAATGAGGATGACCCTCCAGGTAATAAACGGCTGGCTTTTTCAACTTGACTCAATTGATACTGCAAGTGAATTTTTCAATATATTATGCAAACAGGACTCCTCTGTCAAATTTGTTTTTTTGTTTTTTTTTTTGGGACAATCTGCATTAAAATTTCGCGCAAAAGTATACACCTTAATTAAATATCAGGACAAGGAAGCTTAAAATAAGACACAAATTTATGAAAACAAACGTGTTTGTAATTATTTGTAACATCCTTTTTGATCTTTTTTTTATATAATTAAACTGGAGCTTTTTTAATTAATGGTCGTTTAACAAATGTGACATATATTTATTTTAACAAATAATATTCACAACATTGTTGCATTAAACATTCTTCTAAAAGAATGGTACATGATCAACGGTGTCTACAGGTCTAGTTCCGGATGCCCTTGGCCCAATAGAAGACTAAGTGTCACCCAGTTTTTCAATTCACATGACTAATAACTCTCTCTGTGCACCGAAAATGCTATACTAAAATTACTATTAAAATGAATTGCACAAAATTACTCCTGATAAAAAAAATTTGATCCGCAGTAATTTTGTGGATTAGTTTATTCAGAATTTTAATTAAAATCTTAAATAAGTGGGTTCTTTATTGTCAATGTTTTATCAATTATCCTTACGTTCTTTCTTTAATTAATTTTTTATTTTACTCCTCCCTCAATATAATCAGGATGCACATAGTGTTTTTTAATATGGTTCGAAATACCTCCCAGGATTCGTTGAAATTTCATATTGACTCCCTTACTGTTTTTGGACGCAACTAGGTTGGGATATTCCCCCCTTTTCCAGTGATAAATCTTGTGTGTCAACAATCGAAAAATTGAATAATATATAAATTGTCAAATAATTTTCCAAAAATAAGTGTATTCTATCTTTGTCCTTGGAGGTATTTCTTGTTCGAAATACCTCCCAGGATTCGTTGAAACTTCATATTGACTCCCTTACTCTTTTTGGACGCAACCAGGTTGGGATATTCCCCCCTTTTCCAGTGATAAATCTTGTGTGTCAACAATCGAAAAATTAAGTAATTTATAAATTGTCAAATAATTTTCCAAAAATAAGTGTATTCTTTCTTGTCGATATTTTACCAATTATCCTCACATCGCATTTTCTTTAAATAATTTGTTTTATTTACTGCTCCCTCCACTTGACTAAAGGCTAATGCCGAGAGCGGAACACAATTCTTCATATGTGGCCACTTTTTTTTTATTTCGTCTTTTAGAATCAGGTAACGACCGAAAACCCTGTTATTCAAATTTCGCAGAGTCAACTAAAGGACTGCCTCCTGAACCTGTTAATAGTCACCAAAGGATAGCCGTCTACATTTCTTTATATCTTTATGTTCTCTTCTGCATAGCCAAATTGCAGTATGTCAAAAAGCATGTTTTTATTGTTTTAAAATGTTTTTTATTGTTTTAAAAAGTAGAGTTGTGACAGAGTCAAACTTTAGCAAAACGAACAAGGCGTTGTGGAGGGGACAACCTCTTTCATATGCGGAGTGATTTCTGTTCGTTTTAAGTTTTAATGTTGCTTCTTACCTGCAGTTAAAAACAAAACTTGTTTTTTTATTTAATTCTCATACAAGGGACTAATTTTATTACCATATTGAAATGGTATACCATATAAAAAAAAGGACCTCCTCTAAAGCTTTTCTGTCTCATAAATCAGTTGCCTATTCATAATCTGTTAAGTTTCGTTCTAAAGGGCTGTTATTGTTTCGGGTATGACAATATAGGGTATGCATGGAAATGTCATTATAATCGTTACTATATATTTAGACTATCACTATAACAGATGATGTTTAATTGTCACCTCGAATAAACAAATGGTATAAAATAGAATTTTATTTGAATTTTCACCAATTATTTCTTTACTGTATTCCAGGTGTTGATGGGAGTCTCATATTCTATGTTGGCTAGTGCACTGTGGCCTATGGTAGCCTTAGTGGTTCCTGAATACCAGCTTGGTACAGCCTATGGTCTTATGCAGGCTATTCAAAATCTAGGAATGGCATTACTGACCATGGTTTGTGGCCTTATTGTGGACAAAGAAGGCTATCAAGCAATGGAAATATTTTTTTTAGGAATGTTGGTTGGTAAGAAGAACTGCTCCAATATTTGATAGAGTCACAATGGGAGGATATTAGAATATATATATATATATAAACTGCAAACATTAGATCCCTCCCCTTCACTTTTTTTCAGGCTCAGTAGCTTTAGAATACATACAAATCAGCTTAAACACTTAATAGTTGTGGCCAGGTAAACTTGATAAATGCAGTATAAAATGGTCAATACTTGGGGCTATTTTATTCAAAACTAAAACAGTAGCCCAATAAAGATAGTAAATGGCAGAAAAGTAATGATCATCTGGAATCCTTCTGACATAGTTAAATTTAGCTTTTGAAAAACAGAACTATCAGCAGGTATGTCTGGAGCATATCCAGGCTGTTTTGGGAGAAAGACAACTCCCAAGTCTGCATATTAATCTGTCAGTTTACCGAACTTTTATATTTTACCTGTATTGTTTATAGAAGTTTTTAATTTTATGTAACAATTTTATTACTCCTACTACCACTCACAACTGACTATAGCACCAAGCCACCTAAGGCCAACAAAGCTGCGCACGCTCCTCCTCCATCCTAATCTACTCAAAGCCTACCTCTTTACAACCTCCCTGGAAGTTTGATTTCCTTTAAGCGTTTCTTTATGACATACTCGTACCAGAACGGCGAAGGACCTGCTTTCCGTTTTGCCCTAGGCGGTTAGCCGAAAAGGACAATCTTCGGTAATCTTGCATTCTTCATGCCCAGAACGTGTCCTAGCCATCTCAACTTTCCTTCACTATAGCTCTAAAGAGCGGGATAGAACCGATCTTTACGAAGAGCCTACTATTTGAAATACGGTCAGTCAGCTGGGTATCGAAAACAATCAGCAGGCAATTTCTCTAGAAAACTCTTTGTAAATTAGTATTCCAATCGCTGGGCTAAAACTTTTAAAGGTCCTTTTTTTTTAATTTCTGGTGTTGCAACAATTGCTACAGTTTTCTCAAGTTTTCTTATTTTGCTGAAGCTAAATTAAAAGAAAATGCAATTGGGTTTGTTCTGGTACATCGTTCTTAGCCTTTTCAGGATTTTGATAAATTTCCCCTTGCAAGCTGTTTTAGTGATTTTTTTCTGCTTTTGCACAATTATAACCGAACCAATGTAGTGCAGTTTTCTTGATTCCGGTAGTTTCCATTTACATATTTAGTTTTACGGTTAATCTTGTTCATTGTAATCTTGATCAGAGGCCTGTAGCTCCGATGTTGTAGGAGATCCAAATTCAAAAATTTACGGGGTATGATAATCGTGAAACAGGACAGAAAAGCTCCAGTAAAGTTTTCAGTAAAATTTCCAGTCGTTTTCCAAAAAAAAATTTCTATCGTGTTTCATATACTTTCAAAACAAAATTATCCTATTTGGGACAGTAAACTCTTTCAGAACTGTCTTATCTCGAACTCTTGCAGAACAATTGTCTCTTTGAGAACCGAATAAAAATTTCTGTATATCTTTTAGATTTCTTAAAAATAATTCTAGAAAAGCTGATCCCGAATACTAAACTAAAAATTTTTGGGTATTTTAAGAAATTTTTGATTTGATGCGTCTGTTATTTTAGTAGAGTTATACTATGATAAATACAAAAACTTAATGGACTGTCTTATATGCGAAATTGCTTCGTTCACTTAGAAATAATTTTCAAGGTTGTCGTGACATACAATTTTTTTTAGATATCCTACCGATAATTTTTTTTCGAGACAAGTTTGGATTTTTTAAAATACACAAAATCTATTTTCTGATTCTGTTTTTCTTTTCAGTTACTCTTATTTTGTGCCTCATAATTTGGATACTAGATTATCAGAAAGGGGGTCACCTGAACATGTCCACCAAACAAAGAGAAGAATATGAAGACGCTTTGCTTGGTAAAAGCGATACAGATATGATTAATGACATTACTGAAAGTGAAATTACTCCATATGACCTCTTACAGCCTCGGACACACTCAGATATAAGAAATCGATACCTGGCCCGGTTAGGAGCCGTAAGTTCTTGCCCTTCTTTTTTCTTTTTCTGCTTCTCCGTATCGAATCAAGGACATCATTTGGATGGGACCATATTAGGCATAACTAGGTTTCAATGAAATAGTAATCCCCTTTCCCCATAACAAAAAGATATCCTTATACAAATATTTATTTTTTATTTTTGATAATTCCAATTTTAAAATGTTTACTTTTCATCTCCAAAAATATTTTTGCGCCCTCATGAATTAATTCCTAGGTATGGTTGCGGAAATCCCTTTTACAAGAATATTCTTCTTCAAAAATATTATAGGTCTTTGAAATTTTTTTTGAATTATACCAGCCTTTTTTTGGAGCTGCAACCCTCTATACAATTTTATTTATTGTCCTTATGCCCATACCTCTCACCTAAGTATATTCAAGGTTACCTAATGATTATCAATTATTGCCAAGAAATATCCATTTCTTGGAATATTAGATATCTGTTTTGGTGATAATAATTGAAAAGCCCAACAAATATGCCTCTGGGAAAATCCCCAGCACCTAATTACAAGCTGCCTTTTGTCATTTCGTAAATTCTTATTTTCAAAATGATTTTTACAAGAAGGCCTAATAGAGGGCAAATGTGTGGTTCTTGCAAATAGATCAGGATAAAATAAAACAATCTAGGTCGACAAATAAAAAACTCCTACAATATCCATGAATTCCATTAATTAAATACTTTAATTGTCCTTATTTTCAAATACTCTATAATCATTGCTGGTATTTAGCTTAAGAATGTAAACAATAATTTTCATAGTGTATAAGTTATATACAATACGCGAGCACGTAAAGAGCTTCTAGGCATTTAATAGGAAGAGTGTCTAAGACTCTAGGCGGGCGTGCCTTGCAAAAAGATAACAAACAAGTGTAGGTCCACCCTTTACCCACCCTTTACAACTTACTCCCGCCCTTTACCTATGCCATTTAACCAAACACTTGGAAAACTATAGATTCTATGACTATCTTAGCTCTTTCACTATCTACCTTAGTTCTTCTGCCCTAAGAATGATGCATGGATGGATAATAGACATGTCTATCTATTAATAAATGAACTAACATCATTTTATACAATCCTAATAAGGGGAGTTAATGCCAGATTTGGCTTTCCCTCAATCGGACTGTCTGTCTTGGCTTTTTTTTTACAATTAACCAAGGCTAGATGCCCACAACTATTCGATTTTAATTCAAGAAGCAACCTCAGTCACAAACAGTGTTGCTAGATACCACTTTTACGGATTCATATGTAGATCTATAATTTTAGTCCCTTCAATGAAAAAAAGCGAGGAAAACTTACATTAACAGAACAACATTAATAGACAGTAATGTTTCCATTTCTACGGATTTACCTGTAGATCTACAGACTTTTAGTCCCTTCGATGAATTTAGTTGACACACTCAAATGGGGAATTGTGCAGGTGTAACGTCAAAGAAACTAAAACCTATTCACAGTTTTCTTCACTGTTCCTATTTTTGTTACCGTAAGTTAGGAAAGTCAAAGTTTGACACAAAGCAGATAGGTTGAAGTCTGGGTCACAGGAGTAGTATTCAGGTTGTAGAAGTGTCTGGTAAAAGCTACATTTCAAGATTTGAAATATTTTTCTTGTTTTGGCCTTTGCTCTTCCTATTTGTTACCACGTGTTCATTCTGCCACAATAATTGCTACTGTTTTGCCACCATTCAAAATTAAAACAGAATCTTCGTCTTTTTTGTTCACTCTGTGATAATGTCACTGCAGTGAGGTGAAACTGCAGTCAGCAGTCAAAAATGCTGCAAATCGACCTCTAGCGTTTTTGGCAATCAACGCACAATCTTTTGCGCCCTGTAAAATATACAAGATGAGAAAAATATAAGTGTATTTGGCACCCTAGTAAAATGTCAGATGATACAAACCTGGTAACCGACTAGCTTTTAACAAAAAGCATTGAGTAAAATGAACTCAGATTTAGCTCTTTGAATTGTCATTCAATATCGGATTTTTTCTTCAGTTACCTTTTCACCATAACATGGAAAGGCTCTCTTTTATTCCAGTGGTTCTTTTTTTATGCTTTGTTTTTATTTGTCTATTTTGTGCCAAGGACAGCCCACCGGAGGCCTCGCTTGAAATATTTGCACTGTTTCTTTTCATTTTCATTGGCTGTAACTATCTTCTTTTTTTCTTCATTACGCATTATTTTTTCTCATCTCGTCATGCTTAGAAGGAATTAGAAAAGCTGCATTATTTAGAAAAGCTGCCGTAATTTTCTGCTGAATCTGAAAAACCAATTGAAGAACATGAAGAAAAATCGCCTAGTTCTCGATGAAAATGGAATTTCTCACTCAATAAACTACTTGACAAAGCAGCTAAAATTTCTGAAATCGGCTGTTCAATTACCATGGCAAGCCAATATTGCTCAAGTGTGAGCCAAAAAATACAATTAAACACTTAGCAACAACTATTTTCATTAATAACGTAAATAATTATTGATTCCAGAAAACAAATCTTTTGCGGCTGATGCAAAAAGCCCTTCGAAATTTTTTAGAGGAGCTGAAATAGACTCAAAGACAGATCACCTTGGACTATTGTTCCTCCTGTGCTACGAGAGGAACTCAGGTCATCCAGAGGGCCGCCAAGCATTCCTCATATATGCTGCTGTCCCTATAAAAGTTTTACGTCCAAGGTATTGGTACCAGTGACAGGGTTACCTTTCTTAGTACTCTTTTAGCTTGAATATCTGATATGAGATTAGAGGAATAGTTAATGCTAAGAAGTTTATCATGGTATGTGATCAGAGATTGAGATAAAGAGGCATAATTCTTGTCATCAAGCTTACGAGATAAGGTTGTACGTTCTTTACTATTTT
The DNA here is from genome assembly GCF_032884065.1 of Artemia franciscana. Taxonomy (NCBI): domain Eukaryota; kingdom Metazoa; phylum Arthropoda; class Branchiopoda; order Anostraca; family Artemiidae; genus Artemia; species Artemia franciscana. The sequence goes on along the minus strand of NC_088878.1, from coordinate 2,769,566 downwards.
TTTTTACTTTTAGGTTCTTTACAGGACTTTTTTTATTTTTTACTGTTACAATTGTTAGGTTCTTTACTATTTTACCGTTCACTATTTATTTACTCCTATTTTTTTTTAAATTTCCTTATTTTTTTTCTTATCAATTCATATCCAACCTAATCTATGCGGGGAGAAGGACTCCTGAAATTCCCTTGGTTGTGACTGGTCATCTATCATAACAGGTTATCGACTCTCAATTAAGCATGCTATGCGGCAACAATAAGTTTCCTCATTGTGTCTTTTCAGGTACCCTACCTTATCTGAAGTCTTTGAGGGAGGTAGCTCTATAACCCTTTTCGAAGACGTCTACTTTAACAACATGTCAATTTTCAAAAAAAGTTTATGGAAACTGGCTACAAGTGTCCAAGTTGTGCCTTTTTAATCCTTTTAATGTTTTTAGAGCATTCTCCCCCCCCCCCTCCGTCCTGACGGCATCCACGTCCTAGATGTATTCTGTTAAAAATATTAAACAAATTCTGATCTGGTCACCTGTTGACTGAAGCGTTATGAACCATAAATTGATTACTAACAGTTATCACGTGTACTCCAGAGTAAATACTTGTGAATCATAAAGCAGATTTTTTTAAAAAGACATGAAATTAAGTAGGCAATCAAAAACAGCCTTAAAACCAAGATACAATCAGAAACAAGGAAATTTTGGAATAGCTCCCTTCGGGTGTATTCCACGACACGATCATAATTAATGATTTTTTTTTTATTTTAATACAATCTTAAAATTACAATCCTGACTAGGACGTTCTTCGTCCAGACTGCGAGTAATGATGATGAAGCACAGAAAAACATGATGAAGCCCTGGCTCAAAACATCAGATGAAAAAAGGAGACATATTCCCACTTCCCAGAAGAAAAAGAAATTTTTCTTGCAGCTCAAGAGGTGACTTCAGATGTGGAATCACCATTTCGATCCGACACATTTTTGTGGTTTTTCTGGCTATCTTACAAAATTCTCCTAAATTTTATAGCAATTAAATTTTACCGTCGACCTAATAGTTACCATTACTGAATCAGCTTCAAAGGACAATTCGTCGTCACTTGCCAGTTTTTACTCACTTGACTATAGTATACGAGGTTAGCATAGTTCGTTCTCTACTAGGTTGTGACGGACGCTGCAATCATGGTCACAAGGCACTGCCATGTAATTTCGGGAAAAAAAATAAGTAAAAAGATTTGCGGATAAGAGATTGACCGATTATGACTAAAGGCTAATCAAAATTATATACTAATACAAAGACAAATGGAAATAACTAAGAACAATGTTTGTTTTCAGCTTACCCCTACCAACAGGAACTATTTCTTAGACAAATGAAAATGATTAAGAACAATTTTTGCTCTCAGCCTTCTCCCAATCCCATGAACTTGTAAATAAGCTCGCAGACCGCGCTGGCTAGGTGTGATGTAAGAAAACTCATAAAACAAATAAACAAGGAAATTTTTCAGGATTTGAAAGGCAGAAATTAGTAGAAATAATTTGACCTTGACACCTGCAGTAGCTATTTATGCAAGATATGGGGAGCCTCCCCCTCCGAAATCCAGTATTTTCTTCAATTTCTGGGCACTTTGTTCAAATTTGAAATAAAAATGGTGTTGTTATTATCGACCCTCGATTATGTGTTATGGGCTTCCTCCTCCCCCCCCCCAAATAGATTGGCGTACGCAGGTTGTTAATTTAGGAGGTGGGGTAATGTTTCTCCCTCAAAGTAGAATAAACTATGCCAAAATGAACAGATAAACCTTGAAAAAAGAAGAAAATCGTAGAACTGCCTCTTTTCACCAACTACAATAGGTTGCTTAAAAATCAACCTATATACTGAATAAATGAGGAAACGCCCGTTCGGATTGTATTTCTTATCTACTGTGTCTTACAGTTCGCTTAAATTCGTCCTTCTTTTCAATTTCAGCTGCCTGTAAACCAACCAACACAAAGTGGTCTTCAACATCGAGCACTTCGTTGAAATCCATCGCCGTAACTTGATTATATTTGTCCCAATTTTTGTCTTTTTTTACGATTATGTGTGTATGTATCAATTTATTGCATAGTTTTCTATCTTAGTTGTTTGATATCAGATCGAAATGTATTTTTTAGGTGATATGACCCATTCGTAATAAAATTGTCTTAAAATTGAATATACCTTGAGAAATGAGATAGAAGTGTGCTAAAAATACTGGGAAGATAAAATCGAATATGTTGCAGAATATGGCGAAAAATATTTCTTGGAATTAAGGTCCTCAATCTCTGTCCTTCCCCTTCATCTAAGAATAAAGGTTATGCTCATTATTATTCTGTTCGAATCAATGGGAATGTTATCATTTTTTTCTATGAGAAATTTTTCAATGTATTTTCAAGACAAATTAGCGAGCCAGAGCAATATATCAGAGGGGACCAACTTCAAAACCTACCCCCCCCCTTAATAAAACCCTTGTTATAGCCCCAAACAGCTTGAGGCTAAAGCAGCTGACTATGCTCTTCCACTGCCCCAAAACTAGATAACCTTCACAAAACAGAGTCTATTCAGAACTTTATTCTTGACCCCTTCTCACTGAGTTTCAATTGCCTTTAAATCTTTTCTTATGACGTCTTCCCATCCTATTTAGTACAGTCTACTTTTTATTTGAATCTGAACTGACTACCAAAAGAACGATTATTGGTCTATAAATCTATAAATCTATAATCTATCTTATTATATAATATTAACTTATTATATAAGTCTATAAATCTATCTTCATTTATCTAGTGGTGCTAATTTGCGAAGACGCTGGGGATGGGGGAAAATATACTTTTCTTATTCAAGGGGGGGATCTGTTTTTCCCGAACTCTTTCTAATGAAAGTACTTATTAAAGATAAGTTTTTAGCAAAAGGCAAAAAAAAATATTTTAGACATGTAGGGGGACGGTAAAAAAAAAAAAAAAAAAAAAAAAATCTTGAAGAAGTAGTCTTGTAGTTTAAGTGATCAGCGCTAATGGGTAGATAAAGATATTCGCGAATTTAACTGTATTTTTCTATGTTGTATGCTTATTGTCTCGTCACTCAAGGGTTCAAATGGCGGCAGAAATTCCTAGCTAACCTTTGTTCATATCTAATGGTTATGCATAAAAATAGGGAAATGCCTGCAATTAAATTGGAAGGGATTATGAAAATTCAATAAGACAAGAACAGCAAGAATTTCTCAAATAGCTTTTCTTTCACAGGGGGCATAAACTTCTTTGTTATTCAACTAATGTTGTATTACCTATCTTAAAGTCTAGTATTCAATAATAAAGAAAACTTTTTATAATATTTTTATTGTTAATTTGTTGATGTTGACCTCAATTCCTCTTTTGTACTCTAAACGATTGAGCAAAATCTGTTTGTCTCTCAGCGTCACAATCAAAGATGTGCTGAATGAAAAATTTATACATTACTACAAGACTAGACAAAATACTATTGATTTTTGAGTTTTCATTACAAAGTAGTGTCATATTTACCTCCAAGATTAACAGAAACAACGTTATATAATAATTAAAACTTAACTTTTGTATCCAGAAATTAGCCTTATTCAATAAATGAAACCCAAAAAAAGCATAAAATAGAATGAATATTTAGAGCAAGCATGAAAATAACACACTGATATAGGGGAATAAATAAATCCTAAAACGAGTAGATATTAAAATGAAGACAAAGATCAAACTTGAAACGAAGAGAAATTACTTCAACCAGAAGTAGGCCTACTGTTCCCCCCCCCCCCCGCAAATAACTTTTTGAAGGCTTTTTTTTTATTAAAAACTAGATGAATTTTGAATATTGTGATTTAAATTTATTAAAACATCGACGAAAAAGCAAAATCACATCACCAGAATAATCAAGATGGCTGAAAAGACCTAATGGAAATAAACTGAATGTGTAGTAAGCAACAATATTAATTCCTAATAATCTCAGCAGTTCAAGATTTTATCAAACAGAAATTGTATCAAGTAGAAACAAAACAGAAATTAGTTGTTGATTAGCTGTCTTCTTTACTTTTTGGGGAAGATCTTTTTTTCATAAGTAGAAGTCTTTCGCTAAATATTGAAATTGAAGCTCTGTGACCTCATCTTGTTTTGTGTTAATGCCTGTCAAGTTCCCTTCATTAACTTGGTGGATGCCAGTAGATGGCACTGTCCGAAATTCAAGTGGAATTCAGCTGTCTAGTCCCTCGCACATAAATCAAACTTAAAATGATATTTGTTTATTCATGTTTCTGTTTAATTTCGAAACTCAGTTAACCTATTCCTTAAACTTTTTTTTCAAAGATTCTAATTTTAGCTATTCTAGGTTTTACAGAATATTCTTAAAATATTTTCAATTTCCGTAAATTGTCACCTTTTGGGAGTACAGAAATGATGATTATGCAGTGTTGGGCGATATTGGACATTGATATATACACCAAAATATTGATACTGAAATGTATATATCGATATAAAAAAATCTCCCATCCACCGGTGAACGTACAGTAGTAAAGATTCAAAGTTGAAAGTTTCCGCAAATGGCCGAAAGGAATAACGCATTCCGCTGGCTTAAGACGTTCCAAATTTCACATCCACAAAGATTATAATATTAGCTATTCTAAGTTCCACAGAATATTCTTAAAAATTTTTCAATTTCTATAAATTGTCACCTTTTGGGAGTTCGGAAACGACGATTATACAGCGTTGGGCGATATTGGACACGATATATCGACCAAAATATTGATACTGAAATGTATATATTCATATCGAAAAAAAATCCCCCATCCACTGGTGAACGTACAGTAGTAAAGATTCGAAATAGAAAAAGTTTCCGCAAATTACTGATAAGAATAACGCATCCCACTGGCTTAAGACGTGCCACATTTCACAGCTACTGCCCCCCTCCCCTTCTCCTCTGGATATGATTTCATATATTTTTTTCCATTTCTGAAACGGTTGAATTTTTTCGTTTAGTCAATTTTCCAGGGTTAGCAGGTGTATTTTATCTTACAACTAATCCAGACTATTTGAAGTAGTACTGTAACTTTTTTTTTGTTCAACTATAGCAAGACTAATAATGCCGACGATCATCCTTTGTCCGTTTCATATGAAGTTTCTTCAAACATTTATCAATCCGCCAACTAGGCGAATAACAATTACTAATGTCACCTCTGAGATCGGATGATTTACAATATATTACAACAATAGAGTCAAAGCCATGTCACAATTAAAACAATCCATTTTCATCAGAATGTTTCTTAGCTGTTGCATCATTGCCCTTACTTTTTTCCAAGTAATCAATATCTTCCGTTGGTGAGAGATCAGATGGGTTTTGCCCCCACTTAGTCATGTAGATTTCAGGCTTCACTCATTTAGAGTCCCTTACCATTCATCACATCTGTATAAACCGAGTAAGGACGAAAGAGAGAGAGAAAGAGAAAGAGAGGGACAGATACATTTGAACAAATGTATTGTTTTGTGTGTTAGTTTTAGTTCTGAAAAATACAGTTCAAGTTTCTGGTGTATATTCTTTTTTCAGTGAACCAAGAGTGCCAGTCGGGATATTGGTTTCATTTTCGCCTGCTTCGTGCCCTCGGAGTGCAAGTCCACTTCCACACCATGCCCACACAATTTTTTGTAAGTTATGTTAATTAATTGTTCTCAGTCTGCCCACAGGGATTCCGCCGGGATAATTTCTAACCTTGAAGTTCTTGAGAAAAGCCCCCTACATTTATAGAAATTATTAAATAGTTCAGAAGGAGTTCTACCGAATAAATGTGATACTACGATTAGTAATTTAGTTAATTGTAGATATAGTTCAACTCTGGGTAAGGTTTCAAAACGATCGGATTGTCTACGGACTCTACACCTTAATATCCAAGGCCTTTCGTCATCTCTGGATCAGCTAAAACTTATATGCGAAGATTCTTCACGTCCCGACGTTTTAGGTATTTGCGATACGTTTGTTACAGAGCAAACGGATTTATTCCTGGAACTACCTGGATACAACTGCGAAAAAATACATCGGAAAAAGTTGAGTAAAGGAGGATTTACACTGTCTATCTCTGACGCGATTCCATACACGGTCAGACACGATCTTCCTAAGAATATTGAAGGAGTTTTAGAATCATTTTTTGTTTAAATTAATCCTGGTAAATCTGGTACTCTGATCATTGGAGGGGTATATCGTTCCCCTAGTGGCTCTTCGGTGACTTTTCTGCTGATCCTTCGTGAAATCCTTGAAGCTATACAGAACCAGCCGTGCGAAACGGTTGTCACGGGTGATTTCAATGTCAATCTCCTAGACTACGAGGGTTCGTTTCCTGCATACTTCTTATCCGATATGCTTGCATCTGGACTACTACCATCAGTCACTATACCCACAAGGGTTACTGAGAAATCAGCAACTCTGATTGATAATATATTTTCATCACTGACATTTCAGAATAGCTTTGTTATTGTTAGTGATATATCTGACCATTTCCAAGTTTTATCAGCTCTTTTGTTGCCGAATACGCAGGCTCCACGGTCTAGCCTCTCAACATCGCCTTACTTCGTTATGGAAAAGAACCTTGAAGCTTTAAAGACTAAACTGCAAGAATGTTCATAGGAATTTATAGACGAAAAAGATAACTTGGACTCTAATTTTGACAAATTTTACTCGAAAGTAAAAGATTGTTTTATAGAATGCTGCACCAGATGACCTTCTAATCAGCCTCGAAGAAAAAATCAACCTATTAACCTTTGGATGACAGAAGGACTTCTGAGAAGCTCCAGCCGCAAACTCTACTTATGGAAAAGATACAAAAGTTCTCCTACAGCTCGACACCTACAAGAATTCAGAACTTATAAGAATTTATTCAAATCATTGATTTGCAGAGCGAAAAGCTCGTATTATGCGTCAAAGTTTCTGGAGTGTAAAACGGACACGAGAAAAACTTGGAAAGTCATCAATTCTGTCATTAGACCATCATCTCATAGTCCTGACATTCCAACGAAACTTGATATTGACGGGGTACTGATCGAACGCCCTTGTGGGATTAAGAACTCTCTTGCATCATATTTTGCTTCAGTTCGCGAAAAGACTGTCAAGGGACTTGGTGGAAGCGCGATTTCCCTCTCACAAGATCAACATCTCAAGTTCATGGGATCCCTTTGCCTTAAATCAGTTGTTATAGAGCTTGTAATGGAATCAGAGGTGGCAAGACACATATATGGTTTAAAAGGTGCATCATCATCCGGCCCAGAATACATATCTACTAAAGCTGTGCAAGCTATTTTCCCTTCAATTCTGGGCCCTTTAACAAAGCTTATTAATATGTCGTTTGAAAAAGGAAAGTTTCCTAGGTCTTTAAAAACTGTGAGAGTGATAGCTCTATTTAAGGGTGGGAACAGAAGTGATCTGTCAAATTACTGTCCAATTTCCCTTCTTTCAGTGTTTTCAAAAATATTTGAAAAGCCGATGCAAAAAAGGCTCACAAGTATTTTACAATCTAAGGAGTTTTTGCACAATCATCAGTTCGGATTTCGATCGAAACATACTACAGAGCAAGCATGCACTACACTCATCAGTTTTCTTCATACCGCTTTAGATTCTGTAAAAATACCAGCCGCTATTCTCCTTGATGTGCGGAAAGCTTTTGATAGTCTTACTAATAAGATCCCTCTTGATAAACTGTCTCATATAGGAATACGAGGTTCAGCCCTATCATGGTTCCGTTCTTATTTACACAATAGAACGATTTCCACGGACCCTGACTCACTAAAGTCCGTTGGTCTATACTATGGAGTACCACAAGGATCGATTCTTGGTCCTGCTCTGTTTTTAATGTAAATCAACGATTTATTTAGAGCGGTAAAGAACGCGATTCCTTCTGCGTGTTGTACTCTGTGTCACGAAAAGGAAAATACGGTGGCATCTTCTGATATTCTGCCATTCCCTCATGAAGATTTAGTTGCCTTCGCTGACGACAGCAATATCCTATGTGTTGAAGCCACGGAACAAGCTTTAGAGGTTAAACTTCACATCCTTATGGAGCGATCTTACCGCTGGTTTGATACTAACCGACTTGCTTTAAATATCGCTATATCACACTTTCTCATATTTTCTAGAACTGACAAGGTATGCCCGTCCTTATCAACTATATCTACCTCAAAAGGACCTTTGTCTCGACCTAACGTAAGATACGTACGTTTCCTTGGAATTTTGTTGGATGAAAATTTTTCTTTTAGAAACCACATCAAGACAGTCCAAGCAAAAATATCATGTAATCTTGGGATTATTCGGAAACTTAAGCACATTTTTCCTGGATCTATTCGTCGGACCTTGTATTTTTCACTTATTCAGCCGTATTTAACTTACTGCAACTCGATTTGGATGTTTACTTTCCAGTTTCTGCTCCACCCGATTAAAGTAATTCATCAAAAGGCTCGCAAGCTAGTTAATGAATTTAATAAAGGACATCGAAGTCCTTTTGAATACTTATGCACTCTATGTCGTCTCTTGCTCTTCAAGGATCTTCATGGTGAACTGCCTCGCTGTTTCAATTCTTTCTTTTCCGATTTAGTTAATTCAAGGAACTCTCATAATCTACGCAATAAAGACCACCTACTATTACCTCAAACTAAGACAGTCAGATCAGATTTTAGTCCCCGAATAGCATGTAGTAAAGTATGGAACAGTCTCCCTGATAATGTCCGTAGCATTCATTCATTTGATGCCTTTAAAACCCAACTAAAAATATTTTTTGTTGATAAATATAATGGGTAATAAATTTGAGAAAAAATTTATTTTTGAATTGGTTTGAATTAATATTGTTATTTGTTTAATAATATGTTGAATAATGATGGCAGGGCGACATCCCTAGTTGCTAGGCGTGACCACGTTCATTTATTTAATTTTAATGTTGTGATTTTGTATTGGCGGGAGATGGTGTGGACTTGGATTTGAATTTCGAGGACGAAGTGGTGAGTAAAAATAACACAAAGTTATTTAATTGGATTTCTTGCTTTTTTAAGAAGAGACTCTTTATTTGGTATTTATTTTTGTTTTAACCCCTATGTAACGGGTCATGGAGCCTTGTAGGGGTAGAGAGTTATTGTTGTACATTTATTTTGATATTAATAAACTGAACTGAACTGAACTGAACAAATAATATTTTACAAAGAAGATAAACTTTGGACAAAAAATGTCAAAGTATTTTCTCCAGTTACTTTTGTCGTAAAAACGAAAAAAAAATTACAATTAGCTCAATGGCTCGGAAATACTGAAACTTGAAGTAAACAGAAAAAATGGAATTCTTTTGATCTAATCATTACCTAGTTATAAAACGTAAATTTTTAACGTGAATGAACAGAAATTTAATGATGCAGCTGTAACCTCTACAAAAGATATAATTTGAACTTTTACATTCTGTTTCTATTCAAGTTAGAATATTTGTAGGACTACTCTCATTCTGGAGAGCTTATGACCCTTCACCACCCTACATTATTTATTATAATTAGGAAGATCTACTTTTTGTGGATTTATTGTGGATGGATTTATGTATATGTTTATTGTGTATATGTGTATATTGTATATATGCAACAGTCTCCCGAAAAAAAGTACCGATATTGTCTTTGCAAAAAAAAAGAAAGAAGAATAGACGAACACATATGGTGGCAGCGCGGTAGTAAGAATTCTGAACACGACGCTTTGTATTTGCTTAATGCTAAATCCTAATCAGTATTTTCTTGACCTTCAGTTGACCTGTCTCTCTTTTATATATCTTGGTTGATTTCCTGAAGCCGTAAAATTAAAATTTATTAAAATGTCAAAACAATAGTATGTAACAATTTATCTACTTCTGGAAATGAGGCTACAAGTCCATAAAAATAAGGTTTCTATATATGTAAATAAGAGAAACAGCTTGAGAATCTTGCTATTTTTGGTCCTTATGATTGAGCCTTTATAATTTTAATACTTTTTTTCTAATTTAAACTTGTTTGAACCAGTTATTTCTCACCCATACCAGCAGGGGCGTAGTTTGTCATAGGGCAGGGGTGAGACTGGCCCCCAGACGCCAATTCCTCCCTCCCCAGCTGAAATTTAGCGACTTAAAAATCTTGTCAAAATTGAGATAGGCCTACATAATTCAAGCATCAACCGAGACAGATCAGTTTTCTTTAGTAGGCCTATATCTATGCATTTATTATACAATATGGCTCGTTTTTCATTTGTCACTGTAATTTTCACTTGGGAAACTTGGCTCCAACTTAGCCCCCCCACGATCTTTACGAAATCACGCCACTGCATGCCAGCCTCCCAAGTAGATATGATGACCCTTGGATACTGAATATTTCCTGATAAAAAAATAACATTTTTCAAACCCTTTCAGCTATACTGAATGTTTAGCTTTCAACTTAACTGAACGACATGGCTATCTCAAAATTTTGATAAGACGACTTTTGGGGATGGGGGCTAGCTGCCCTCCAATATTTTGGGTCACTTAAAAGGTACACTAGAACTTTACATTTGTGTTTGAATGAGCCCTTTCCCGATATTCCAGATCAATTGATTCGATATCATCAGCCCTGGAAAAAAAAAATAAACACGCATACGTGATGTTTTTTCCGGCAAAAAAAAAATTACAAATGTCCATATTTTTGCTGATAGATGTTAAACCCCCTGCTATATGGTTCTCTACTAAGCTAAACCTGATTGGGTGATTCTCATTGAGATTTCTTTTTACTTTAAGGATTTGTTTATTCCCTTTTTAGAAAATGCAGCGAATTTCTCAGGCTTGTAGCGTTTGATGGATAACAATAAACTTAATGAATCTTATATATTTGGAATCAGCATAATAAGCCATTTTTTTATATTTCTATTGATATCAAATCTATTTTTTAGTGGTTCGTTTACTATTGAGCCACGTCGCTCTTTATTTACAGATCTTTACCACGAACTTTTTAACTTTAGAGAATTTTTTTATATACAAACTCGTTTATTTGTATATTTTAATTCACCAGAGGTTGAATCAAGTTAGCAAGCATGCTTAGCTAAATTTGCAGAGAATCAGACTCCCAATCTCGGAGGCACAGGCTCGAGAAGGCGACACTTTTTGGAGGGGGAGGGGTCAAGGTGACTTCGAATTTTTTTTCGGATGATCCCCACAGAAGGGTGTACGCTAAGTTTTTTTTTTCTATGCCCATCGTCTTGAAGGCTTCGTCACATGTTATATACTAATTCACCAGAAATTTTGTACTGTATTTTGTACTATTTTGTACCTGTATACAACATCGAAGTTCATGAGAGACTGGCAAGGGTTGCTCTTGAAATTTACATTAAAATTAAAGCATTCTAAATAATTTAATTTATTTCAATATAAAACAAATTTCTTCTTTGTTTAAAGACAATTTAATTATTGAATTGGTGAATTGAGATCATGGAATATAATTGAGAAACGAAACCAAGGATGGTATGACCCAATATGTAACCAATCATTAACCCTCAAAGTATCTTCCACCGATGCTATATAAAAATATAGTACACAGTGATGCCAAACGTGGTTCAATTGTACCATTTTGGTACATTTCACCTCTACTGTTACTTTTTAATACAATCCCACAAAATATGGTACAATGTGGAAACAGTGAGAAAAAGAAAAAGTATGGCCATAAGCAGTACTAAAACCAGTGAAGAAGAATCTCATATATTCTCACCTATTCTGACCAATATTAGAGAACAATATTCTGACGTGGAAGTTTATATTAAGACGAAAATATAAGAAGCGATCTTGCTGTTGGGAGTGTTATTGCAGATTCAGAGTTGAGCCGGTCTGCGAGCACTTCTGAAGCAAGGGAAGAGGAAATTTGGTTACATAGCTCATTTGTTCTACCTAACTGTAGCGATAGCCTTGAAGATGATGAAATGCCTTCAGTTACTGATGAAGCAAAATCACATGTAGGAACAGCTGCTGGAGCTAAGAAAGCTACCACAAGGTAGCAGAATGCCGAAAGAAAGAGATGAAACCAGATTGGAATTTTGACCTTGAGGGTAAACATTACACAGGCAAAGGGCTCACAGGATAGACTCGCTGTATTCTGTTTAATACCGAGTTGTCATCCAGTAGTTTTCATATTAGGGGTCACCTGAGCAATCCTACTCATTTAAAAAAGGTTTCTGCAACACTTAGGAATGCTCTCACAGTACATTTGTCAATAAATAGTATAGAAACGAATGACAGGCTTCTAAAAAGTAGGAAAATCAGGCGGGACGAAAGGGTTTTAATTGGATTTCTGGCGAGGCACAACTTGGTAATCAATATTATGAAAGAGCTTCCAGAAATCTTAAGTAGAGCATTTCCTGACTCGGAAATAGCAAAGAGTGTTCAGTGTGGTCATACAAAAAACTTCACATGTGATTAATAAATAATTGGAGAAGTAGCTTATCTGGACTTGTGAAACCTGATGAGAAAGAACTGTTTTTCGGTAATAGTTGACGAAAGTACTAATGTGGGTATTTTGAAAAACCTAGTCGTTGTTATTTTTCGTGTTGAAGAAGAGAAGAAAGCTATGAATGGTGGATGGAAGAAAGTTGTAATGAACTCATTCTTGCGATTGGCTGAAGTACAGCAGTGTAGAGCTAAATACAGTGTTAACAAAACTTCTGTTTAAAGAGGTTGGAGTGTCAAAGCCGAATATGATTGGTTTTGCATCAGATAGTGCATCTGCGATGATTGGGGGACAAGGTGTTGTGCAAGCAAAGCTTTCCCTGGATTTGCCAAACCTGTTTGTTCTTGGATGTAAATTCTACTCCATCCACTTGTGTGCTAGTACAGCAAGTCATAAGCTACCTAAAGACGTTGAAGAATTCAGTGAAGACCTCTATAATTGCATTGAAGAAGACCAAAAAGGCTTGGCGAGTCGGTCGAAATGCAAAAGTTCATGGAGATTGACGAACACAGAATCCTACGCCATGTCACAACTAGGTGGGTTTCCCGACTTCCAGTTATTATGCGTTGTCTGGAACAGTGAGATTGTTTGATACTTTTCCTTCAGAGTGAAAGCTTTAAAGAAAGGATCAAGCCAGCCAGAGCTATACTCCTAGACATGAAAGAAGTAGACTGTGGCAGTCGTATAGAGGTTATATTTATCAACAACGAAATTTTCTTTATCAGCTACAACTGCCTTCAAAACAGTGTGTACGGAATACATGATAGAACTGCGCGACGAAGTAAGAATATGTTTTTTCAGTTCAGAATGCTTATCGACTAAAACGGGACCCAAAGATAGCTATGTCTCCCGACTATTCAAACTTATGCCATTCTGCCCTGATCCCAAGAAATGAGCAGATTATGACCCAGTTTATTTCTGGTTTAAATTACTAGAACGATGTTATTGTTCTCAAGTCAAAAGTTTCCCGTTCGTGGGTAAATCCATGATGAAAATGCCCATCCTACTACATTTTTCTGCTTGTGCCGAGGGGGTCTTTTAAATTGTCAATTTAAACGAAACAAAATTGAGAAATAAACTCGGCTCTACTACTCTTAATTCTGTTCTCAGTGCTAAACAGCTAAACAAGTCCTTACCAATGACTGGAAACCCCCTATGAACATGGTGACACACCCTAAGTGGCGAAATACTGGAAAAGGGTACAGAAAATCTGCAACCGCGAGTGCCACCATGGCTTCTGATTCAGATAGTGATGTTTAATGTTATGTTTTTGGTCATTTTTTATGTATAGTTTTTGTAGCATAGAGCAGTTGAAACCTCAGATAAACAAAAAGTTTATAAGGCCAGTTCCAGTTTCAAAACAAAAGATGACACTATCTAGATGTTTAAGGTGATTTTAAAAAATAGTGAAATACATGGTCTGTATCGTACCATTTGTGGGGATATAACCAACTCGACCATACAAGGTGAATGAAGGATCTTTTAAAAGCATTTTGGGGAAAAATATCGTTTCAACATTAAAATTACCAGTACGCATTAGACCAGACCATAACCCAAAAATTCACCTCTTTAATCAGTCTCAATTTAAGAAGATTTTTTCTGTATGTTTTTTAGGCGGTAGTGTATATCAGGGGAAGGCTAAAGGAGCAACCCTCCCTTCCATCGAGATCTTCATAAAAGGTAAAAGAGGAGTGTGTATGCAAACTATTAAATGGAAAAAAGAGGACGTAGTAGCTGCTTTTGGGTAATATTTTGTAAGAATACAAGGTTAAAATGTTACTGTAGCCCCTGATTTGTATTAAATCGTCATTTGGAACCAATTTCAAGGCGGTGCGATAAATGGCTGTAAATAGCCGAAAAACAATTATTTTCTTTGGCCTGTAGTAAAATATTATAGTAGTAATATATGTTACTCCAAGCAATTTCTTCAAGTACTGTGGACATCAATACGTCCATAAAACTGGGTAGAGTCAAGAACAATAAATTCTCACCGCCGTCCTTACAAGCTCCTAAAAAGGACCAAAACCATGCAGGTTCTAGCTTTTGACTTTTTTCTGATTTCATCATCAATATGTGGAAGCATTTTCCACTTCGGGTTGAGCAAATCTTCAAATTTAAAATTGCAGAAAATCTACTGTGCATCAAAGCAATAGAGGGAATTGTACCAAAAATGACAATTGTCAGATTAAAACATTTCAGCGGATTCAGAAGAAGATCAAAGACATTGATTCGTGATTTAATTTGCAAACATAGCTTTTAGTAGAAAGTGACCAATTTGAACAGCATATTGTTTAATATTTATTGTTCAAGATTTTATCCTATCTTACTGGTATGCGCCTCAAATTTTGCTCCAAAATACATGTCTTTGAAGTTTTGCAGATTACCAGGTTTGGTAACTTCTACAGCAAATGGGCCAGTACGAGCCAAAACCTCTGCTTTGATTAAATTTGACATTATTTTCCTGGAGCAGCTTTTTACCTTATTAAGAAGTAAATGAACCTGCACCTCTTCACACTGAAAATCTACATTAGCCTAAGTTGGCTCACCACTGTTAGAATTAAAAAAAAACAAAAAAAAAAAACAGTTTTTCAACTCAAAGTAAAAAGCAGCATTATAACTTAAACGAACAAAATTTTGTATGTATATGAGGGGGGTATCCCCCTTCTCAACACCTTGCTCTTTACGCTAAAGTTTAAATAAAGTCTTTTAATTAGAATAATAAATAACTTTTTTTGAACTGCCGGAAATTTTTTATTTCGTGTGCGAGGGGGTTTCTCCCCTCGTCGATACCTCGCTCTTTACGCTAAAGTAAATTTTGTTCCAATCCTTTAAGAATGACACCTGAATCACAAAGCCCGTTTAATTAGAATTAATAGCTCTTCTGAGAGTATTAAAAATAGTTTTGCGTAAAGAGCGAGGTATTGACTAGGGGACGACTCCCCTCATAGACGTAATAATTCATGTTTCTTTTAAGTTTTAATGTTGCTCCGACATAATCCCGCCCCCTCTTCGAAAAAAAATCCTCCTGAAGACGTCTCTATACTTCTCAATAACCAGTACTATATGTAAACAATAGGCAAAGCTCATAAATTGCAGCCCTTCCCCCGAGGACTCAGGGGATGAAGTCATCCTCAAAGACATAGTTATTAGATTTTTTGACTATGCTGAACAAAATGGCTATCTAATAATTTTAATCCGATGACTTTAGAGAAAAATGAGCCCGGGAGGGGGGATATTTGCCTTTCGATTTTTTGGTCACTTAGAAAGGACACTAGAACTTTAAATCCGTTTGAATGAGTCCTCTCGCACATTTCCAGGACCACTGTGTCGGTAAAATCATCCTTGGAAAGAGTTCTCAGAGTTCTCTGTTTTCCCTTAAAAGTCGTATTATCTTACAAAAAATCACACCACCAGGTTCCTATCTATCTCCTATCTACAAAAATGTGGAATTTGTGGGTTTTTTTTCCAGAAGACAGATCACGGATGCGCGTTTATTTGTTTTTTTTTCTTTCTTTCAGGGGTGATCGTATCGATCCAGTGGTCCTAGAATGTCTTGAGAAGGCTCATTCTAACGGAAATTAAAATTTCTTGTGCTCTTTTTAAGTGACTAAAAAATTGGAGGGTGACTAGGCCCCCTCCCACGTTCGTTTTCCCCAAAGTCATAGGGTCAAAATTTCAAATGGCCAATTTGCTCAACATATTCAAAAAATATAATAACTATGTATTTGAGGATGACTTAATCCCCCCAGTTCTTAGGGAGCTGCAAGTTATGAACTTTGGCATTGTTCACATTTAGTATTGGCTATTGGAAGTATACAGACGTTTTCAGGGGGGATTTTTTCTAGTGGCGGGGATGGGGTTAAGCAAGAGGATCTTTCCATGGAGAAGTTTATTATGGGGGAAGAAAATTTATGAAGAGGGCCGCTGGATTCTCCAGCATTATTTAAAAAACAATGAGAAATAAAATTGTTTAAAACAAGTTTTTTCAACTGAAAGTAAGGAGCAACATTAAAACGAACAGAAATTGTTCCGTATATGAGAGAGGCTGTCCCTTCCTCAATACCTCACTCTTTACTCTAAAGTTTGACTCTTTCTCACAACTCTACTTTTTTAAAAACTAAAACACTTTAGCGTAAAGATGGGGCTTTGAGGAGGGGACAGCCCCTTTCATATACAAAATAATCTCTGTTCGTTATAAGTTTTAACTTATAACGAGGAGGACAGCCCCCTCTTCGAAAAAAAAATCCTCCTGAAGACGTCTCTATACTTCTCAATAACCAGTACTATATGTAAACAATGGGCGGGATTATGTTGGAGTTCTTTCCATAAAGGAATTTTTCTTGGGGGAAGAGTATTTTCCATGAAGGGGAGCCAGATTTTTCAGCATTATTTAAAAAAACGATCAGAAATTCAAGAAAAAAAATTTGACTGAAAGTAAGGAGCAACATTAAAACTTAAAAGAAACATGAATTATTACGTCTATGAGGGGGGTCGTCCCCTAGTCAATACCTCGCTCTTTACGCAAAACTATTTTTAATACTCTCAGAAGAGCTATTAATTCTAATTAAACGGGCTTTGTGATTCAGGTGTCATTCTTAAAGGATTAGAACAAGATTTACTTTAGCGTAAAGAGCGAGGTATCGACGAGGGGAGAAACCCCCTCGCACACGAAATAAAAAATTTCCGGCAGATCAAAAAAAGTTATTTATTATTCTAATTAAAAGACTTTATTTAAACTTTAGCGTAAAGAGCAAGGTGTTGAGAAGGGGGATATCCCCCTCATATACATACAAAATTTTGTTCGTTTAAGTTATAATGCTGCTTTTTACTTTGAGTTGAAAAACTGTTTTTTTTTTTTTTTTTTTTTAATTCTAACAGTGGTGAGCCAACTTAGGCTAATGTAGATTTTCAGTGTGAAGAGGTGCAGGTTCATTTACTTCTTAATAAGGTAAAAAGCTGCTCCAGGAAAATAATGTCAAATTTAATCAAAGCAGAGGTTTTGGCTCGTACTGGCCCATTTGCTGTAGAAGTTACCAAACCTGGTAATCTGCAAAACTTCAAAGACATGTATTTTGGAGCAAAATTTGAGGCGCATACCAGTAAGATAGGATAAAATCTTGAACAATAAATATTAAACAATATGCTGTTCAAATTGGTCACTTTCTACTAAAAGCTATGTTTGCAAATTAAATAACGAATCAATGTCTTTGGTCTTCTTCTGAATCCGCTGAAATGTTTTAATCTGACAATTGTCATTTTTGGTACAATTCCCTCTATTGCTTTGATGCACAGTAGATTTTCTGCAATTTTAAATTTGAAGATTTGCTCAACCCGAAGTGGAAAATGCTTCCGCATATTGATGATGAAATCAGAAAAAAGTCAAAAGCTAGAACCTGTATGGTTTTGGTCCTTTTTAGGAGCTTGTAAGGACGGCGGTGAGAATTTATTGTTCTTGACTCTACCCAGTTTTATGGACGTATTGATGTCCACAGTACTTGAAGAAATTGCTTGGAGTAACATATATTACTACTATAATATTTTACTACAGGCCAAAGAAAATAATTGTTTTTCGGCTATTTACAGCCGTTTATATCACCGCCTTGAAATTGGTTCCAAATGACAATTTAATATAAATCAGGGGCTAAAGTCACATTTTAACCTTGTGTTCTTACAAAATATTGCCCAAAAGTAGTTACTACGGCCTGTTTTTCCATATAATAGTTTGCGTACACACTCCTCTTTTCTCTTTTATGAAGATCTCGATGGAAGGGAGGGTTGCTCCTTTAGCCTTCCCTTAATATACGCTACGCCTAAAAACCATACAGAAAAAAAAATCTTCTTAAATTGAGACTGATTAAAGAGGTGAATTTTTGGGTTATGGTCTGGTCTAATGCGTACTGGTAATTTTAATGTTGAAACAATATTTTTTCCTCAAAATGCTTTTAAAAGATCCTTCATTCACCTTGTATGGTCGAGTTGGTTATATCCCCACAAATGATACGATACAGACCATGTATTTCACTATTTTTTAAAATCACCTTAAACATCTAGATAATGTCGTCTTTTGTTGTGAAACTGGAACTGGCTTTGTAGACGTTTTGTTTATCTGAGGTTTCAACTGCTCTATGCTGCAAAAACTATACATAAAAAATGACCAAAAATATGACATTAAACATCACTATCTGAATCAGAAGCCATGGTGGCACTCGGACCCTGAAGTGATGATGTAATACTATCAAAGTAAAGGTAAACACCAGCTAATTAGTGTTATTTAGGCAGATAAATAGTTATTTTATGGGACATGGTCGGTTTGTTAGAACTATGGCTCCGAACGTCCACTTGTAGTTTTCGGGTTCTTGGGTGTCAATACCGGATAGCAATTGATCTTGGTATCACGACAATTCAGAAAGTTCGCCCACGTCACTCTACGCTTCATTTTGGTCAAGTCATTTAGGACACTTAGTTAAGGTGGTCCGTCACACAAACTCAATAGCCAAAGTTAATAGCCAAAAGTTAAAAACATGTTTCTAAAATAAATGTCTAATGAGGAAATTGACATTTTTAGCTGAGAAATATATCCATTTGTACTTTAGCAGAATATTATTTTGGAAAGGAATTTGCAGGAATTTTTTTGATTTAGGCCTACTGCAGCATTATGGACTAACCCGCTTGTTTATGCTTATATTGCTTGTGCATATACATTGCTTGCTTGTGCTTATATTTATAACGTTGCTTGCTTGTGCTTACATTTTGTATTTGTTCTAGGTGCTTGGGTTTATAATAAACTATAAATAGTCAAATGCTACATGGTGTCAGACGTCATGGAGATCACCCACCCGTCAATAAACTGGAATGCAGACAACCTCGACTCAGAATGGACCGCATTCGAAAACCACGCAAAGCTTATGTGCCAAGGCCCCCTTGCTGACAAGTCTGAGAAAGTAGCATGTGCCTACCTCTTAATCTGGGTTGGTGCACAAGGCAGAGAAATCTTCAGCACTTTTGAGCTTGCGGATGAAGAGAAGGACAAAATCGAGATCTACTTCAAGAAGTTTAGAGACTATGCTGCCCCCAAAAAGAATCAAGTGTTCTCCCGCTATGTTTTTCAGAAAAGAGACCAGAACAACACAGAAAGTACTGACAAATACATAACAGAGCTCAAGATTCTAGTTAAACCATGCGGATACTTAAGTGAAAGTGAGATGGTAAGAGACAAAATAGTTAGTGGAGTCAGAAATCCTAAACTACGTGAAAAACTATTAGCCGTTGGTGACAGCCTTACTCTGGCCCAAGCTGTCACAATATGTCGAGCTCACGAGTCAACCCAAGCACAACTAAAGACATTCGAACAAAAGGAAATAAAACAAGAAGTGGATGCTGTTGCAAAGAGTCGCTCCAGCTTCTCACTTAAAAAGACAGAGTGCTACTTTTGTGGCGGAAATTACTCACCCCAGCATGTGTGTCCTGCAAAAGGGAAAACATGTGCCAAGTGTAAAAAACAAAACCATTTTGCAAAAGTCTGCAAAAGTAAGGCGGTGAATATCGTTGGAAATGAGGCCACAAACACTCCAGCATTCACCAGTGACCTGTACAACCAGGAAGAAACAGAGGTGTTCCTGTATGCCATCAACAAGGACTCCAGCAAGGATGAAATCTTTGCTGAGATTTCTGTTTGTGGGCAGATCCACATTGATTTCAAGATCGATACGGGTGCTCAGGTCAACATCCTACCTTCACAGTACCTGGACAAGCTGTCGCCAAAGCCAAAGCTGCTGAAAGCCACGCAACGCCTCACCAGCTACTGTGGATCGACAATACCCTATGTAGGAGTCTGCAACATTCCTTGTCACTACAAAAATGGGCCTACACAGCAACTCACCTTTTATGTGGTTGAGTCAAACACCACACCTATAATTGGGTTTAAAGCAAGCAAAGACATGAACCTGATCAAGCTTGTTCTGAACATTGAAAAATCACCAGTCAGCGAATATAGTGATGTTTTCAAGGGTATAGGCAAACTCGAAACAGAGTGTGAAATATACTTAAAAGACAATGCAACACCCACAGTACATCCAGCTAGGAAAATACCGCTAGCCTTAAAGCAGAAGCTCAAGACCGAGTTGGAGCGCCTAGAAAGTCTCGATATCATCAAAAAGGTCAGTGAGCCAACAGACTGGGTTAATGCCATGGTCATGGTGGAGAAAAAAGATGGTGGTGTGAGACTATGCATCGATCCTGTTGACCTGAACAAGGCGATAAAACGCCCCTACTATCCGGTCCCATCTTTCGACGATGCCGTTGCTGAACTGGATGGAGCGGCAGTATTCAGCAGGCTTGATGCCCGCTCAGGCTACTGGATACTCCCACTTTCCACGCGATCCTCCTACTATACAACCTTCAGCACTATCTACGGCCGATACAGATGGAAGAGATACCCCTTCGGCCTAGTGTCTGCGCAAGACGAGTTCCAGAGAAAAATGGAAGAGGCGTTTGAAGGATTGGAAGGTATCAGAATACTTGTAGATGATATTCTGGTATATGGAAAGAACCGCGAGGAGCACGACCAGAGACTATCCGCCGTTCTTAGAAGAGCCAGAAAAAAAGGAATCCGCTTCAACAGTGAAAAATGCGAATTTTCTAAAGACAAAGTCAAGTACTTTGGACATATCATTAGCAGAGACGGGATAAAACCAGACCCAGAAAAGATTAGGGTTATACAAGACATGCCAAGCCCACAGTCTAAAGAAGAGCTACAGACACTATTAGGAATGCTCAACTTCCTATCAAAATACATACCCGACCTATCCTCGAAAAATAAGCCACTGAGAGATCTTACTAAAGCCACCGATTTCAGATGGGAAACCGATCACGAAGCAAGTATGAAAGAGATCAAGAGCTGCATTTCAGAAAATCTAGCTTTCTTCGACCATAAATGCAAAGTAGTCGAACTCAAGGTTGACGCTTCAAAGCATGGACTTGGAGCTGAGCTCTCCTCAAATGGGAAGATCGTAGGATTTGCATCTAGGGCCCTTAGCACGACTGAACAGAACTATTCTCAACTAGAGAAGGAACTGTATGCGATCGTGTTTGGGTGCAAACACTTCCATCACTACATCTATGGAAGAAAAACCATCGTGACAACAGATCATCGCCCATTAGAGACCATCTTATCAAGACCACTCCATACAGCACCAGCACGACTACAGCGAATGATGATTCAGATCCAGCCATATGACATCAAAGTACACTATAGCCCGGGGTCAGATATCCCAGTCCCAGATGCACTCTCTCGACTACACCTGCCAGACGTTGATACCAAAATGCAGAATGACATCGAAGTTTTTGTGCATACAGTGATGAAATCCTTGCCAGTGAGCGACTCCAAACTATACGAAATACGCCGCGAGACAGAAAAAGACACTCAACTCAAGGCAGTCAAAGAACTCATACTCAAAGGATGGCCCGGTACACGCCAGTCGTGCCGAACAGATGCCGTTCGATTCTGGAATATCAAAGACGAACTAGCAATCCACGATGGGTTAGTTTTGAAAGGTCAACGAATCATCGTACCCCATCCTCTCAGAACCAACATAATTCATCAGCTACACTCAGCACACCTTGGGATCGACAAAACCAAACAGCGCGCCCGGATGATTGTGTACTGGCCAGGGATGAACGCTGACATTGAGTCCTTCGTCCAAAAATGTGAAACATGTGCTAAATTTGCAGAAAATAATCAAAAGGAACCGTTGATTAGCAACCAGCCGCCCTCACTCCCATGGCAACACATTGGCATTGACCTTTTCAACTGGAACAAGACCTGCTATCTCATCACTGCCGACTATTATAGCAGATACTTTGAAATAGACAAATTGTCAAGTCAGACATCAACCGCAATCATCGACAAACTGAAAGCCAACCTCGCACGTTTCGGAATCCCTCAGCTGGTAACTTCAGACAACGGCTCACAACTTTTCTCACAAGAGTTCCGAGATTTTGCGCAAAAGTGGGGAATTAGTCTGAAAACCTCCAGCCCCATCTATCCGAGATCAAACGGTCTGGTGGAGAAATCAGTACAAACCTGCAAACGGATACTAACCAAAGCAAAAGAAAGTGGAAACGACCCACATATTGCACTTCTAGAATATAGAAACAGCCCAGTTGACAGCCATGCCTCACCTGCTCAACTCCTCATGAGCCGCCAGCTACGGTCAGTCCTACCATCAACATACAACCAGCTAAAACCGTCACCCCCCTTCAGACCTTCCTACAACACAGATCGAAGGAACAGGAAAGACAGAAACGCTATCACGATAAGACTGCGAAACCGCTACGTGAACCTCAACTGGAAGACCAAGTTTTTATCCAGAAGAAAACAAACGGCCCCTGGACCAAAGCGAAAATCATATCATGCCATGAGAACCCCAGATCATACGTAGTGGAGACAGAAGACGGTTCCAGGCTGCGACGAAATAGAGTCCATATCTCCCGCCATTCCTTTCCCGTAGCCAAGGAAGAGGTCAGAATCCAGCCCACCACACAGGACAAAAGCAATGATATATCCCATCCCATCTTAACCGAATCACCCCAGCCAATCCGCACAGACATCGAAACCTCGCCAAGAAATGTTCCGTTACCAAGAGAAGAAGGTAAACCTTCTGACCCACCCCTTGTCGCACCAACCATCATTCCTACGCCTGACTGCCCAGCCACAGGGACTAAATCCCCTACCACTACGTCAAAGGTGATGCCGCACACCCACAGTTGCAGAGTGGTTAGGCCACCTAAAAGGCCAGATTTGTAGGCAGACCGCCTTTCATGAAAAGAAGAGAGATGCAGCATTATGGACTAACCCGCTTGTTTATGCTTATATTGCTTGTGCTTATACATTGCTTGCTTGTGCTTATATTTATAACGTTGCTTGCTTGTGCTTATATTTTGTATTTGTTCTAGGTGCTTGGGTTTATAATAAACTATAAATAGTCAAATGCTACACCTACTTTTCGCAGTTTTACATTGCAGTGAATAATATCTTTGGAGTAAATAGCATAGTACTTAAATCATAAATTTGCAGCCCATAACTGAATGGATGCTTTTAATAAATAATTGTGGTATGTTGTACCTTTGACTACAATAAATATTCTACCTCTGACCAGTCAATGGTACAACATATTATTGCATTAAAGAAGTCTCTTAGAAAAAAATCTCCGTGGGATTTGTACCATAAATGTTGCTGCCATCAGCACCCCACATATGATAATATTTCCCAGGGTCAATTTTAAAGATTTTATGTTGATAGGTGCAGCACTAGGCACTATTAGAGCAGATAATCTGCCAGGGTGGTCCAGGGAAAAACTATTTCTAGAGTTTTTGGAATGTTTCATTCAGCAGAGCAAGCCAACAAAAGCTGCTACACCAGTAATTCTTCTGATGGACCACCAAAAGAGTCATGTGACCAACAATCACTTTAGCAAATTCTTTTGGAATAAATTTATTAATGTTTCATTTC
Source organism: Artemia franciscana (assembly GCF_032884065.1). Lineage (NCBI taxonomy): Eukaryota > Metazoa > Arthropoda > Branchiopoda > Anostraca > Artemiidae > Artemia > Artemia franciscana. Next base: position 2,745,613 of record NC_088878.1, on the reverse strand, counting down.
GACAGCAATTACAAAATAAAGTCACTCAATAGGTCTGTTTTTGGACCTTTCAAAAGCTTTTACAACATAGCAGTAAATGACTGGGTGTTGACACCAAGTAATTCTGGCAAGCCTATCATAATATATAATGCTGCTTCTTTAGCTGGATTAGCGTATCCAACGGCCTTCTGCCAAACTAACATTGTAAATGGCTTTCAGCTTGCTAGATTCGTGCCACTCCATGAAAATATTTTCCCCATAGTCACCGGATCAAAATTCTGAGATAGCCATTTTATTCAACATAGTCGAAAAACCTAGTAACTACGTCTTTGGGGACGACTTACACCCAGACAGTTCCCGTGGAAGTGGCTGCCACTGTTTACGTATAGTAACTGTTACTGGGAAGTTTACAGACGTTTTCACGGAGATTTTTTTGGTTTGAGGGTGGGGGGGCGGGGTATAAGTTTACGAGGGGACTTTACGCGGGTGGATCTTTCCATGGAGAAATTTGTCATGGGGGAAGATAATTTCAATGAAGGGGGCGCAGAATTTTCTAGCATTATTTAAAAAAAAACACTGAAAAAATCAATATGAAAAGTTGTTTTCTACTGAAAGTAAGGAGCATCTTTAAAACTTAAAACGAACAGAAATTATTTTGCATATGAGGGGCTCACCTCCTCGTAATACCTCGCTCTTTACGCTAAAGTATTTTTAGTAATTTCAACTATTTATTCTACGGCCTTTGTGATTCAGGGGTCATTCTTAAGGAATTGGGACAAAATTTAAGCTTTTGTGTAAAGGGCGAGACATTAACGAGTGGGTGAACCCCCTCATACGCGTAATAAAAACATACGAATTTAGAAGTTTGTTACGCATATTAATTCGTAAGTTACGTATATTTTATACTAATGAAAATGTTTGTAAAAAATTTGAAGTTCTAGTTGCCTTTTTAAGTAATCAAAAAATTGGAGGGCAACTAGGCCTCCTCCCCGCTCCTTTTTTCTCAAAATATTCCGATTAAAACTATGAAAAAAACATTTAGCCAAAAAATTAATATGCAAATTTCGTTTCAATTATTTATGTGCGGAGAGCCAAAATCAAAACATGTATTAATTCAAAAACGTTCAGAAATTAAATGGAAAATACAAGTTTTTTTAACTGAAAGTAAGGAGCGACATTAAAACTTAAAACGAACAGAAGTTACTCCGTATATGAACGGGGTTTATCCTCCTCAAAGCCCCACTCTTTACGCTAAAGGTTTTTACTGTTTTAAAAAGTAGAGTTAATAGAAAGAGTCAAACTTTAGCGTAAAGAGCAGGGTGTTGAGGAGGAAAAGCCAAGAAATCCCAACGACCAAGAAATCCAAGAGTGACAAGCTCTTAAGGACCAATCTTTGACTTTGAGGTTTTACTCCTAAGCTAAAAAGTGTTGGGAGAAGGAGGTCTATTTTAAATTTGGGCTGAATAAAGAGGAATTGAAGAATTTGTTGTTAGTAAGAGGAGATAATTTAGATTTAGGTGAGAGAAGGAAATTTTTGAGAAAATTTAGGCTGGCCCCTATTTTTGCCTTATGTGTGGATGTGTGAATGAGAATTTATTTCATTTTGTATCCGAGATTGGAAGAGATTGGAAGATTGGAAGAACTTGGGGGGCTGCCGCAACCCAAACCCCCCACTTTTAAAGACTCTTTTGTACAGGTTTTTTGTTGTGGGGGGCTGCCGCCCCCCTAACCACCCGCTCTTGGCTTCGGAAAGGCCCTCTTTTAATTAACAAAACAAAAAACCTGTACAAAAGAGTCTTTAAAAGCGGGGGGTTTGGGGGGCGGCAGCCCCCCAACTGCCTCTCCCAATTCCTGTACGTTTTAAGGTTCGACTTTGGGACGCAGCCTCTTCAACTCTTTAAGAAAACGAAGTTTTTTTTTCATATTATCTTTTAGAATAAATCACCAAAATGCAAAGTGGTTGTGAAGCATTTTAGTGGGCCAAATAGGTTCAAATCTTTTAAGTAATTTTCATCCCTGTGTATTTTTGTATTAAACCAATACGTATTTATACCTATTTTTTTTGTGATTTCATGCTTGCTATATTCTTTTTAACCCAGCTCCACTGACAAATATGATAAGATCGTTAACTGTCAAAACGGGATTGAGATTAATAGGCCAGCCTAAGGGATGTTTTGGAAAAAGGGCAAAAAGGTTTACAAAGCAAGAAGAGAGAAAGCCGACTTATACCGATTTTTTTTTTCTTCATTTATCAGCAATTCAATCAAGAAGCTACTTTTGTATTATACGAGAAACACTCGAAAAATGAAGTTTGGTTAATGGCAATGAAATAAACCAAAATACGATGAAAATGTAACACTTTATTAGCAAAATTGTGAAAACTACAACAAAAAATTATGGAAGGAGGGCCGCCCAGAGCGCATTATATTAAATACGAAATCTGAGCTAACCTAACCAACATACCAACTAAATATTTAATTAAAATATAGCTACTATTTATTGCACCTAATAATGGATTAAATTTTTTGAACTTTTTTTTACTGAGCAATATGGAATGGCCACCGAGAAAGCAAATACAATGAACAGTTAAGTGTACCTAATATCAACGGTGGCATCCCCTTTTTTTGGTTTTATGGTTGATCGATAGGGTAGAAACGTCTTGTGGGTCGTCCTAACAGTAGTGGGAACTGCCGGAACTCACGCTATTCTAGGATTTGCTTATGGACAAGAAAATCAAGCTTTCGCCAATGCAGCCATGGTAAGTACGCTATTCAAATTATTCAAGTGTTGGTAAACTTAATAAACATTAGAATAACAGCCAAATTTAAAGTAATTTTGTTAATATATTTATAATACTAATTATTGAAATTATTTAAAATGTTTCGCCATTTCTGCTTATTTACCATGCAAATAGTAAATGTATATTGTATTTATTGATGTTAAAATATTCTGAACTAGTTTTTCGTAAAGCCCCCCCCCCCCCCTTCTAGAATCTATCTTGTTGGTGCTCTTGAACTTCACTATTAACATTACAATTTCTTTGTTCAATGTCTATTTTGTTGATATAAAAATTTTCCCTGTTAAGTCCGAATTCTAACGCACAGAAAGTTCATGTAGAGAGCTAGCCAATGCCAGATGTACCTAGGCCATCGCTTTGGGTACAACGGGTATCTGGAATTAAAATAATTACTATAGTTGCTTTCTGTTATGCAGTTGAGGTCTTTTCTCACGGTTATAAAAATAGATATTATGGAAATGCAAGTGTTAGGAGATGGTAGTTACAAATAAAATTAAAGGGGTTTCAAGCTAGGTAAGACCTTTGTCTTACAAAATAGTTTATTTTGATTATTATATAGTAAAACATTTCTGTACATGTTGTAAAATACTCCTAGCAAATTGTGACGCAAAAAAGCTGAGATGAACCTCATTTTACCCATGGATGTTAGCTCTTATTTCAGCATTCATATTATTTCACTTATTAGTCTGTGAAGTTTTTCACTTCCCCATCATCAAAGCTAATTTGTTATACTAAATAGCAAGAGCGGCAAATTTGTTTATTGTAAAGGGCAGTATTGTCCATTAACCGTAAAGTAACGGGCTGTATCAAAAAGAAGACTTTTTGGATTTTTTATAAGCCTTTCGTTGCACCAAAATGCGAAATAGAGTCACATACGGAAATGCACGAGGAATAAGCAAAAAGCCTATATTTTATTTTACAAATCAGTTTCTGTAACACAATAGTTATCTGCTTGGGAACTGTTTTTTCTTAATAGATTTGTCTCCTCTCAGGGTTACTAATATCTTCAATTTCCAGAACCAGTAACTGCATTAATATAATGACACTTATCTACAGAATAAATCTAAAAATTTTACCATAACAATTAACCTTTAAATTTTAGCAGTTAAAACTACGTATGTTTAATTTTGGGGCTTTACGCAATCAGTTACCCATTCCCCACATCTTCTCAGCCATTTTGCAGGGTGCTTTTGGTCATAGGAGACTCCTATGATGACAGCAAAATTGCAGAAATTCAATAAAAATATGTTTTTAATTGGCGACTACTTCAGAATTTAAATGAATTTGTAAAGGTGTTGCTGTGTAAAGCTTAGTAGACTGCCCTTGTTGACTTTTTGCTGACTTTGATACAAAATCATCTGCCTTGTAATCAGTCGTTACAACTTTTGATAGGGTCGTAAGAAATACTTGAGAAAAAATTAATTGCAACAGAGTAAAAACAATGCTCAGCAAAAGGAAGACAAATTGACTTATGTACGCCCATCGGGAAAATGCATCGGGACAAAATCTCGCTGAAAATGCAACCATCTCTGTGTTTCTAGCCCCATCACTTTAAGTTTGCTTCCCCGAGTCTGATATGTCAGGTAAGACATGTAGCAGTATATATTCGGAGTATCAATTTCAATTTATACTGATGGCCTTAGAAGGGGGATGAAGGATATCATAGCCCTCTCTAAAAGAGGACATTTTTATTGTTTTCTATTTAATAAATTTCATTTAAAAAAATATATTTTTTAAAAATCCGTTTTCGTGTTTTGATTATTAAGATTGAGAGAAAAAAAAACTTTCCTTCTGAATCACGTAGAAAAAAAAATCGATATGATCAATTTTTTTCATCGTTCTTATTTTTTGTCTCCGTTTGAAGCCCTTTCTTTTCATCTTTATTAAGGGGAAAGGTAAAGAAAAGCTCACAGCTATTTCTTCCACGTTAAATATTTTTAGCATGTCTAGCAACAACAGACGTATAAGGGCATTGATTTTCGCTTTTATATATTGATAATAAAAAGTAGATTCTTAGATTTTTCATGAGATAGAACGGTATAGATCAGACCTGAAATCTTATCAACGAGTTATTGATGTATTTCCGTAACTTTAACTAATCTGAATCTTAGATAATTTGTTAATTTGGGGGGAACAGTACAGAAAAGCTCATAGTTATCTTTTTATGCTACTCTTTTTAGCACTTCTGGCAGCTAAGGACGTATAAGGGCATTAATTTGGTTTCTATTTATTACCCTGATCTAACACTATAATCTGTGTTTGCTACTTTTTTTTTCTTTTTGTTACTTGTCTTTCTGAACTAAGGTTTTTCTTGCAGATTCTATTTCAATTTGTATAAGAAAACGGTATGTAGCCTACAAGTTTAATAACTCTAACGCAAAGCTGTAAATGCTTTTGAAACGAACAATTTAACTTTCAATTTTTTAAAATTAACTTAATAAGACATCTTTATCAATATATTTTTTTCTACTAAAATTTGTTACCATCAGTTTTATATTGGAAACTCCTCAGCGGTTGAATATTTGAAAACGAGTATAGTGAGGATGACCCTCTACGTCATAACCGGTCTGCGTTTTCAACTTGACTCAATTGATACTGCAGGTGAATTTTCCAATATAACGCAAACAAGACTACTCTGTCAAATTTGATTACGGAAACGTGTTTGTTATTATTTCTAATGTCCATTTTTTATCTTTTTTTAAGATAACTAAACAGGAGCTTTTTTAATAAATGGTCGTTTAACAAATGTGACATACATAAATTTTAACAGATAATATTCACAAAAGATTGTTGCATAAAACATTCTTCTAAAAGAATGGTACATGATCAACGCTGTCTACAGGTTTAGTTCCGGATACCCTTGGCCCAATATAGGACTAAGTATTACCCAGATTTTCAATTCACATGACTAATAATGCTCTTTATGCACCGAAAATGTTATAGTAGAATTATTATTAAAAATGAATTGCACGAAATTACTACTGATCGAAAAATTTTGATCGGCAGTAATTTTGTGTAATTAGTTTATTCAAACTTTTAACTAAAATCCAAAATAAGTGTGTTCTTTATTTTCAATGTTTCATCAATTATCCTAACGTTTTTTCTTTCATTATTTTTTTTTATTTTACTCCTCCCTCAATATAACCAAGATGCACTAAGTGTGTTTTAATTTAGTTCAAAACGCCCCTTAGGATTCGTTGAAATTTCATAATGACTCCCTTACTCTTTTCGGACGCAATCAGGCTGGGACATTCCCCCTTTGTCCAGTTATAAAATAATTTGAGTCAACAATAAAAAAATTAAACAATTTATAAATTGTCAAATAATTTGCCAGAAATAAATATATTCTTTCTTGTCAATATTTTATCAATTATCCTCACGTCGCATTTTCTTTAGTTAACTTTTTTTTTAATTTACTCTTCTCTGCGCTTGACTAAAGGCTAATGCCGAGAGCGGAACACAATTCTTCATATGTGTCCTCTTTTTTGTGATTTCGTCTTTCAGAATCAGGTAACGACTGAAAACCCTGTTATTCAAATTTCGCAGAGTCAACTAAAGGACCACCTCCTGAACCTGTTGATAATCACCAAAGAATAACTGTATATATCTCGTTACAGTATGTTCTCTTCTGCATAGCCAATTTGCGGCCATCATATCGTCCAGCGCTAACGGTTGCATATCAAATAGCATATTAACACAAGTAGCAGTTACGGTAGTCAGTCACCAACATCCGTTTTGACTTGTTTCCGCCGCGTTCGAGGGCATCACGTTTTTTGTTTGGCCCTGTTTGGATTGCTAAATAACGGAAAATGAGAAATGTCCCCATTTAAATATTCGTAAAGACACAAGTTCTTGAATCCCCTCATTCATACTTCTGGTTGGATTCGTAGATTCGAATATTCTAAATCTACTAATAATAATAGCTGGCTACAGCTGCATACAGGGGGATGGGTGGGATATTTCCCTCCCTTACCCTTTAGAATTGTTGCCTTTGACCCCTCCCTAAAACAAATGAAAAATAGCTATCTAAATCTTGAGGTGGTTTCGCAATATCCCCCTCCCCAAAGGAGAGTCTTATCATTCCCATAAAAGGCACAGAATTTATGTATACGAGCACGGCCGAGAAATTTTCCACGAGAGTGGAATGAGGGGATTCAAGAACTTGTGTCTTTACGAATACTTAAATGGGGACATTTCTCATTTTTCCCATTTTAGGAGAGGTACCATAAAAGCCAAGCTAGCATAGATGTTTTATGCCCACACCTTCAAAGGACCTCAAAGGAAAGCTAAAGTTTCTTAAGATTTTTGGTGTAATTTGGTTTTAGCTTATTTTCTTGTTGATTTTTCACCTGTATTTCTTTTTTAGTGCCTGGTACTGCCAAAAAGATCGAACAGAATTTAAATTCATGAGAACTTTATGAAGTTCGAACAGTATTTAGGGTCATTTGATTTCTAAAGATTTTGGCTTCGAAGCACGGACATTTCACCTTGACAAAATGTAGGGAGTTCGCAAGATCAAAACTTCGAAAAAGGAAAACTTGAAGAGAAAATTCAATTTTTGGAAAACCAATGTCAAACATTCTTAAACAATGAAGATTTGTCAATCCGTGTTGGGAAGCAAATCCAAACTTGTCTAGAAAAAATTTACGGTAGGATATCTAAGAAATTGTATGTCATGACAACCTTGAAAATTATTTCTAAGTGAACGAAGCAATTTCGCATATACGACAGTCCATTAACTTTTTGTATTTTTCATAGTATTACTCTACTAAAATACCAGAAGCATCAAATCAAAAATTTCCTAAAACATCCCAAAATGTTTATTCTATTCAGCTAGTCTTCTTGATTTGATTTTTTTTATCACTATTTCTATAAGACCAGTTATATGCTTGGAAGCTTTCAGGACAAGGCTTCCAAAAACTCTTGAATAATCTACGTTTCTTCAGATTTCCTATTTTAGATCTTTTTGAAAAAAAAGAAAAGAAGCAAAAAGAAAGAAAAAAAGAAAAGAAAAGAAGAAAAAAGAAAAACATAAGAAACAAAAAGGTAGACATTTCGGCCTCCACCGAGCCGTGTTTAGTGTTAAGAAGAAGAAAAAACAGCAAAAAAGAAAAAAGAAAAAAAAAGAAAAAAGAAAAAAAAGAAAAAAGAAAAAACTCAGAAATGCTAACCGTTTCACATAAACTCATATTCAATTTCTTTTTTTTCTTCCTTTCTTGAGCACTGAATGACGGTTTAGCAGAGGTCTTCGCCAAAATATCTGCTTTTGTCCTTTTCGTTTCTTTTCTATCCGTTGGCTGATATTAAAATCTTTTTCTCGATTATTATTTTTTAATTACGTTTTCTGTCCGTCATACGTCATGTATAGCTAGGTTTGAATGTATTTACGTCAAGTTTCCCAAGCTTTTGACCAATCATGTGTTAGATTTTTTCAACCAAATCTGAACCAAATTCTTAACATCACATGAAAGTTTCTGACACGTTTTCCAATTAGCAAAAACTCGCCTATAAAAATTTTCTAATTTGGAATTTGAAAATTTTTAACAGTCGAGGATTTTTATTCCTAGATTTTGCCCTGGCCCTCCTTTAGTTAATCTATCTTCCAAGCTTTTCATATCTAAGAAGCTAAGTATTTATAGAAAGGACTTAAATTTGCCATGGCTCAGACACGTGTAAATATTTCAGAAAGTATTATCAGAAAGTATACGAGTGTAGAGTCTGGTATTTTTTAGCTCTAATGGTGAGGTAGAAATTCCAGATATCGGAATTGGATCAAGGACTCTTAAATGCTACTTGTTCTAAAGGAAGTGTCGAAAAGACCGGCATACCTAACATAAACACTGAGAAATTGCATAATCATGGAAGAACTCATCCCTATTTTTGGCAATAATTATGATTTTAGCATAGATATCTTAAAAACAGAGACCCAGCTTACTTACGAACTTAATAAAGAAAGATAAAAATACAGTCTTTGTTATGAGAAACTATATTAACAAAATAAAGACAAACAATTAACTGACATTTAATACTAAGACAAATCCTTTTTCATTATTTCGTCTTTACCCCGCTGAAATGTTGTAACTGCCATTTTCAAACTACTGAATTTTTTTTAGAACGGTTTGTTGAGCTGGTCACAGAGAGACGACCAAGAGAATTAAAGCGAATCAAAAGAGAATCAAGAGGATCAAAGAGAAAATGGTTTGGAGAGTTTATCCACCCTTTGAATACAGCTTGGTAAATGGTTTGGAGCAATGTTCTTAGGAGTTTGAAAATGCCAAATACAGCTTTTTGCCGCACCAGTTACGTTTTATATACCCAATTGAACATTTATCACAAATGCATTACATTACCCCTGAAAAACATACAAGGTAACCATTATTATAAGTTCACTCGAGTTCAACAAGAAGGGCTTCGTCATCAACTGCTTGTCCTGGCTTACAGTGGACAGCTTTTACTTTTCCTGCGGATCCAGCCACAAGTTTGTTCTGCATCTTCATTGCCTCTACAAAACCAAAGAAACTGATTAAATAGATAATTAAGCTATTAACATTCTGTTGAACAGCAAATACATACACATGCCCCAAGAGAGGGTGGAGGGAGGGGCCAAGAGGTCCCCTATATACCATGGTTTTCAAACGTTCCAGAAGTTTGATATTTTGAAAAAGTGACATGTTCCCTATTTAGACATGCCACTGGTATGTAAAAGAAAGTTCTTAAAATGTGAATATTCTAGCAAAACATGTGTAAAATACTTTTGAAGTGTGAATTTGAAGAGATTGTATTGAAATTTCGGATGCATGCATATATCCCAGGGGGAAGGAGGCCTGGGCCCCTGAACAATACGACGATCTCTAACTTATTTGATATAAAAAATTCAAAATATTTAATTCTTGTGCAAAAAAAAGTTTCAAATGTTTATTTGCAAAAATTTTTATCGCATCAAACCTTCGTAGGACACATAAGTTAATGTACTTCTGGGTTACTTGCACCCAAAAGAGTCTGGTTTACTTAAATATAACGGTCTTTCTTAAGATCCTCGTATAAAGAGGATGTTTAATATTTGGGGTTGGATCCAAATGTGAATCCAACGCCTGCATGGTCTATAAAAAGTGCTTCTTAAATGTATATTTTGTGCAAAAAGTATACAAAATATTTATTAAATGTGCATTTGAACGAATTTCATACGTTGCTAAGTTGCATTTGTATCGACTTCATTTTTCTCAACATGTCCATTCATTACATAATTTTTATTTCAGATTCACGAGACCAAATTAAATTTCAAACATACATTTTGAAAGCTTAACTATCAAACTTGTATTTGGTGACTGATAGCCCTTAGAACTGGGATCAGATCACCTCCACAAGGTCCGCTTCCAGGAAACAGAAAGTGTCATATCAACAAAAAAGAGGTGAATAAAAATAAAGAAAATCTTATAAAAGTTTAAAGGATTGTAATCTACAACGAACTTCCCCTTGAAAATTACATACCAACCCAGAGAAGATTACACCCATTATGAATACTAGTAAAAACAATACGACACAAAAACAACCTCATCTGCTATTAACTACAAAATCTCGCGCCCAAAATCATACAATTGTTGACGAGGGAGGGAAAAACACAGCTAGAGAATATATAATGTCCACAACGGTATTGAACGTAATCGGTAAAAAATGGAACCTGACACCCTCTGGGATGCAAGTAGATCCCCATATGGATACATACATAAATCCCCAAATCACAGAGAACTCCTGCTTCTCCTCTTTACAAGATACATTCTAGCTAAATAGACGAAATAGGATAAAGTTCAACGTAAAATAGTTCAGCGGTAGTCTTGGGCGAAATTTTGCATTGCCAGAATTTTCCGAGGAGCATCAAGCTAGAACCATAGTAAGAATCAATTACAGACGGGAGTCGGGCTGATCCTCCGATTCCCCGGAAAAAACCCGAGGGAATTTTCTGGGGGTGTATATTAGGGATATGTCAGTCACTACGTGAACAGCAAGTCTATAAGCATAAAGATAAAGGTGTTAAAATCATGACGTGACTTGTGCTAAAACCAAAATTGCTAAGTTTTGGAGTGCCACAATGATGATTTTAAACTTCGTTGATATCTTTTTTTAATTTTTATAAAAAATAGAAATAATAGTAATAATAATACAAAGACATGTAATGTGTTACGTTTAGAAATAAAAAGAAAGCATAGGCCTAGAGGACAAATAATTTGAAAAAAAAAAAAAATCATTTGCTGGCACACGCACACATATATTGAGAAATTTTCAGTCCTACACAGTAGATCTAAAGGCAATAAGGCACTGACACAAAACTTACTGAATTGTCATTACTGAGTGAATTGTGTCAAGACGAAAACTGCAAAGTTAGGAGTGCCAAAACAAAGATTTTCAGTAAATAGAAATCGTAGTTATATTATTTTTATCTATATAACAATAACAATAAAAAATAACGTTCGATGTGTAACATTTAAATATAATAAGCAAAGTATAGGGAACACATAAGCTATAAAAGAAGACTCCCTGGGTAATTCTTCAGAGGGAGATTGGCCACGGATAGGGGAGGGGGTGTGACCTGAAAAAATTCTACGGGGGAGTTTTCCGCAGGGGTGGGGTATAATTTTCCAGAGAGAATTGTCCATGGGGGATATTTCACGGAGAGGGAGGGGGAGGAGGGATCAGCCCAAAACCGAAATAAAATTTTCAGTTTTGGAGAGTCGACTTTTTACTAGATTAGAGTAATTGAAGAGATGGTCTTGTGATGTTTGCAATATTATAATTCGAGTTCCTATTCTTCTAATACTTATCGAAGTTAATTATCAGTTGTGCTTTACTCCCCAGCCTCAGCATCAATTGAGAAATAAATAGTAAGCGAATTTCATCAAGCAGAAGGCCTTACCAATAACCAGCAGTTCCTGGCCCTCAACGACTGTTTCCCCGACTGTGCAATTGACAGATTTTACCATTCCGGGCATGGGAGATAACACCACTTTACTCGTATCCAACTTGGGTTTCTCTGGCATCAGTTTGAGGAGATCGTGGGCCTTGCTAGTTACCACTTTGACATTAAAGGGCGTGCCTTCAAATCTGTAAAACAATTAATATATTCTTAATTAATATGATTTTTAACAAATGCATCAAGTTTGGTATCAAACTGTTCCACCTTTGAGACGCTTCCTACATAGCAAAAAAAGATAAGAAGCACAAAGAATTATGAAACTCACAATTATAAAAAGCACAAATAATTATAAACATAAGAAAAACTGAAAGGCTAGCCCTTACGTTTGAAGGGACTGGAATGATAAAACTACGATAATCATTATTTTTTAAAGATACAGAAATCTTGGCTATGATGATACAAACTTAGGTATTTTAGGCTTAAATTAACTTTCGACACTATAAAACGCTGATTTCTCATTTAATGTCAATGCAAACTCCCATTTAACAAATGCAAACTTCCCACTCTGAACAAAATTTTGAAATTCTGTTTGCGAACTTGAATCTATTTTGAATTTAGATACACCAAGAAGTAGCGAAAGATTTGCCTAAACCGCCCAACGAAAATAATGCTCAAATCACTATTGGATGCTTCTAAAGTTTACTAGTAGATACTCAAAGAATATTTTAATGATACAGGCCATACAGCCTTTTGTGGGGCCTGATGTATAATTTTGTTTTTTATATTTTTATTCATTGTTCCAGTGAAGTCTGAATTTTGGTCTTAATGTATCATGATATAATGATGTGAGAAACTCCTTATTTATTTGGCAATATTATATTAAGAGAAAAATGTTACGTTACGTTTTATAGGTGCTAGATTTTCGTTGTTGGATTAATAAAACCTTATCTTACTAGTAACTGCCTTAAGTGCAGTGAGGCTAATAGTTTCTAATCCCATATTCCCATGTTAAATCACCGAAGACCCAACTCCTACAAGTTACCCATTATCTTTCAATCAGAGTAGTTTTGGGCACCGACCCATGACTAATTGTAGAAAAAGCCAAGAGAGATAGTTCGAATGAGTGAGAGGCAAATCTGGGATAAGCCCTTATTAGGATTGTATAAAAAAATCCGTTCTTTAAAGCTACCAAATGATATTATACAACTATAAGTAAGCGAGTAAATTTATTTATAATCCGCAGTAGTACAAAAATAAATGCTGAGTAAAGAACAGAAGTAAATATAACCCACAAGAAAATAAAAACGAGAACATAAGATAAATAACATAGCAATGTAAACTTAATTACATAATGGGGAAAAAATAACTCCCTCAAATCCTTAATGACGTCATCAAACAGCACTAGCGGATCGACAAGTTCAAAACGAGAAATAAGCTTTTGATATTGTACCATGTTAATAAATATAATAAAAAATACAATATTTAAAACAACCTCTCGTTGATTGAAAAATGTCTTTATTCAGCATTAAAGGCTGGAAACCAGAGATAAATACAATTGTTGGAGTACAAAAACTGATAGTATATAACTATTTCATCTTTAGTACTAACGTAGATAAATACCACTCTTCTCTTCCCTAACAATCAAAAGGGATCCAATTATCGTTGAAATCTTACTGCTTCTAAATAAAACATGGCTTGAGCCCCACACCAAGAGTTACATGTGAAGAATATACCTCACCTCTCGTCCCTGTACTCACCCCTGTTACCCCATGTAGGGGGTACAAAATTACCCGTACTTCTAGTCAAAAACGGATTGAACATGTAAGCATATTTCGCTTAAAGTTCAAGATAAGAGTGCTTGAATATTTTCGCCTGTTTTGGATTTGCTGGCTAAAAATAGCCATTGAGAGGATTTATTAATTTACTTTTTGAACTTCAAAATAACTGCTCAACATTGTCTGTTACGAGAAACTAATTAAAAGCACGCAAAAATTAAAAAAAGCTACAAGCTACCTATCAATTTTTAAGATTATAGAAGGATTGTTTTGCTTCGTTGAATCAAAATCTGATGATATAAATTGTCTGAGACAACGCGTTCAATTTGCACAGCAAATCTAGACGTCAATACCCATGGTGATGGGCTGGAACAGTCCCTGATTCATCCAAAATGTGATTAGATCAATAAGGACAGGAATATATAGCGACTCTGTTATATGAAAAAGGTAAATTACGAGGACGACTATCATATCTGTTTTTATAACATATGTGAGCACACATAAGAGATCTTTGTTGATAGATCATATCTTTGTTTTTATAGCATATCATGAAAAGAGAAATCACCAATGCAACAGCACAAACACACACAAAAAAAAGAGAGATAGAAAGAGAAAAGGAAGACTGTTTTCCTAAGTTAGTGATTAATATAGACCAGCACTTGAATGAGGCCTTAACCCTACTCATCCATACAATCACATAGGTCAAACAGTATAGCCATACACAATCAACCATAAAGAATAATCCATGGACAGGCAGTCATGTCGTCAATAAGTATAAGTCGTCATTTACCAAACAATAGAAAAAATAATAAAGACAAATAATTCAGAGGCAACAACCCAACACATGGGCTCATCAGGAGAATACACTGGCCTATATAGGGTTTCGCCACTTTAAATTCTCTACCCAGCCAAGTGCTGTGGCTACCATAGAATATCCATGGCATCCCCGTGTCAGGTATCAGCCCCAAAATACATGCCTATGAAAGAAAAAAAAACAGCAAATGTAAAACAACCAAGTAACACCAAAACAAGCTTATCCTGTTAATATATCCCTCTTTTTAGCAACAATAGGTAAACTAAATATAATAAATTTTACCAAATCACAAATATTAACACATTGCAAAAAACCTCAATGAACTGAACAATTATAGAATTCATCTTTACCATGTGGCTAATTTTTAAAAAAAATTCGCTCAATTAGAAACACAATTCAAAATAAATGGCGCTGCAACATTTCTAGAATATTCTCTAGAGTATTTCTAGACAATTATTTTGATATTTATTTAAAAGTTCGTTATAATGAAAACTAAATTTTTTAAATTGCCAAGTTAATTTATTTGCAGAAAAACCTCTTGATATCAATTTTTGGCTTAAGATTTTACATCTATTTATAAAATCAATATAATTACTACAAATCCTTGCATAACGAAGTAACTGAGAAAAACGCTGAATATGTGATATTTGAGTGTATATTACTTTCAGGGAATGGGAAACTAATCACTTCAAAATCAAAATCATCCTTTTTATTATACATTTTAAAACTTAATTTATTATTATCACAAATATTAATATTTAAATCTAAGAAGTGATCTTCATGACCAGCGCCATGACTAGGTTCAAGAATAAGCTCTGATGGATATATATTTTTAGAAATATCAATGAAATCCTTACAATTTAAGACCAAAATATCATCTAAATATCTTTTATTATTTGACAAAACATGTTTTAAATTAATTGGATTATTCTTATCCATCATATATTTATATTCTAGTTGACTTAAAAACAAGTCAGCTATAAATGGGCTGGCATTCCCCCCCCCATGGGAATTCCCACAATTTGCTTGTACAAATCACCACCAAATCTTATATAAGTATTGTATAAAACAAATTCTAATAACTCAAAAATCATATCCAAGCTGTAACATCTCAAGTTAACTGTAGTATTAAAGCAATTTGTCCATATAGCTTTTTTATTATAAGCGTCTATTTTTAAGAACCTTTTACTAGATAAGGGGAAATATTTCTTGATAACAGTTTTTAAATTATCAAACACTACATTAAGTGATAAATTAGTATACATTGTCGCAAAATCGAAAGACTCAATTCTTTTAGCTGAAACCATTGTTAAAGAATCTATCACCTGCAGTGAATTATTAACACTCCAATATGGATTAAAATTCGAAAATTTTTTAATACCAGTACAATGAGATCTTTGTTGATAGATCATATCTTTGTTTTTACAGCATATGTGAGCAGACATAAGAGATCTTTGTTCATGGATCATATCTTTGTTTTTATAGCATATGTGAGCAAACATAAGAGATATTTGTTGATAGATCATATCTTTGTTTTTATAGCATATGTGAGCAAACATAAGAGATCTTTGTTGATAGATCATATCTTTGTTTTTATAGCATATGTGAGCAAACATAAGAGATCTTTGTTGATAGATCATATCTTTGTTTTTATAGCATATGTGAGCAGACATAAGAGATCTTTGTTGGTAGATCATATCTTTGTTTTTATAGCATATGTGAGCATACATAAGAGATCTTTGTTGATTTTAAATATCTTTGTTGATATTAAAGCAGTTGAGTTAATCTAATAGTTGCTTCTCAAATCTGTAAGTATTGAATGTTAATATCTGGGTTTTGTGCTTATCATTGCGGTTTCTTCTTTGATTTCATATATTTTTTTTTCTTTTTTTTTGAATCGTTCGTAAGTTGGCTGAGGTGAAACAGTCCTAATTTACCAAGGATATTCCAACAGAACATCCCCCCTAATCTTAGGTCTTTAATAAGACCTAATAATTTTTAAGATTATTGAAGGATTAACCCTGTTTTGATTTGTCGAATCAAAATCTGTTGATGAAGCAACTTCTGTATAGCAACTTTTTTATATGAAGAAAGCTAAAACATAAAATCGCAAAGAAAGGAAGAAAACCAGGACATAAAACAGCCAGTGAAAAAGTTGAAAAATTAAGCAAATATTTAGGTCAAGACCTCCGCTTGACCGTCCTAAAACTGATAAAATATAAAAAACCAAATCTTAAACAGGACACAAAACTAAAATATGATGACTCTTTCTTAGTAACGGTGAAAGGGTTTTCAACTTTTTCACTGGCTGTTTATTGTCCTCATTTTCTTCCTTTCTTCGCGATTTTGTTTTATCATGATTAGCCAGTATGGTATCAGAAATTATTTATGAGGAAGGCTGACTTATTGCACAAAACTAAGACGTTTAGCAGGAAATATGACAGCATCAGCCTTGTTTCCAAGTCATTTTTCTCCATTTTGGCTTTTATTACGTAAACATTTTAACTTAGGATCATTCCAACCCCCCCCCCCCCTGAATTCTTAGGAGACTACTACAATTTTGCTCCAGGACTTTTTGTTGTCTGCATGTTTGCTTGTACCTGGTGAAGGTTTTTAAATAAATTTTATGATTAATAGCGAGTTGACTACTAAAAGTAATGTCGAGTGTTTCAATGGCAAGAAGCCTTTCGGCAATTTTATACAGACACTATTTCTTAGGGTTAATAATAATTTAAATAATTTTAGGAAATTCATGAGACAACTAATTTTTTTTAAGAAATAAAGGATTATCCAAAGAAAATTTGACAAGTCTACAGGATCCATGGAAAAAGAACCCAAAATGCTGCAAAGATAGAAAGTCCGTTGGAGGGGTATGGACTGCTAAGCTACGAAGTTTTTTAAATGTAAAAAATACCAAAATTTCCTCAAGTTCTAAGTCTGCTTAGTCAGGGGTTGTGAATTTCAACTGAAATTCTTGGATTTAATAATTTAAGCATAAAAGGTGGATTTTATTTACCCCTGAATAGCTAATGAAAAACTTCTACATCCTTACCCATCCCTAGAACACCAAACCAGGAAAAAAAGGGAAAAAAAAACAAAAATGAATTTGAACCTGTAAATAATTAATTAAGCCCATCAAGTGTTTTGACACTAAAAAATCCAACGAGTATTGTAAGCTAGGGCACGCATGCACTATTTGCAATTTTTTTGAGGTGGTACGTATCGAATTTTAGAAATCAATTCATTTTTTTAAGCAAATCTCTTTGAAAAAATTCCACCTTCGCTATACAAATGGTGATTTTGGCATACTGTTACTTCAACGGTGCTGCTATCTTATTTTAGGTACTTGGTACAACTGACTTATACAGCTCAAAAACGGGCTCCCGATTATAAGTCATCAGGCTTTGTTATTTTAGAAATATCCCATCCTTCAAAATTGACTTTTGCTTATTTGTCTTTATAAAACATGGAAGTAAAAAAAAAAAAAAAAAAAAAAAAAAAAAAAAAAAAAAAAAAAAAAAAAAAAAAAAAAAAAAAAAAAAAAATCGTACTGCTTTCACATGAAAGTTTTATAGGTCCAATAATGGAAACTAAAAAACACGGAGGAAAGAAGCAAAAGAAAAAGAAGAAGAAGAAGAAGGAAAGAAGAAGAAGGAAAAGAAGAAGAAGCAAAGAAGTGAAATACACACCGAAGGCGTAACGTTCCAGTTGGGTTCTTTGAAATAAGTTGAACAACATATGAAGACTCCCCAACTTTGAGCTCCAAAACAGGCTCCCCAAATGATATGTTCCCTTGTATATTCATGTGTGCACCATCAACAATAACCTAAAATTAGTAGTAGACCAAATACAAACACAAATAATTGATGCACATCCAAAAGATATGTTTCCTTCTATGTTCACGGCTGCACCATCAACAATGACCTATAATTAATAGTAGACCAAATACAAACTAAAATAACTAATGCGCATTCAAGAGATATGTTTTCTTCTATGTTCATGGCTGCACCATCAACAATAACCTATAATTAGTCGTAGACAAATACAAATGCAAACAATTAATGCGCATGTCCACACAAAATGAATGGGAAACCTCAAGAAGCGACACAGCAATAGCATACAGAAAAATAAATGTCGAAAGTTAGACATAATAAGGAGAGGCTGATCTTAGTAAGCGAGGAAAAAACTTGAAGTACTTAATAACTCTTGTCCTTCAGCCTTTTATCAGTTCCTTCGCGTTAATTTTATCAGTCCCTTTACTCAACGTAAAGTTTCAAGGTTTCTGAGGACAACTTCGATTCTGATCAATTTCGAATATAGTGCATTACATGTCTGGATTACTTAGGACTACGCTTAAAGAAAAGGAAGCAGTGTGAATAGGGCTGAAAAACAAAGCCTGTTTGTCGAGCCGTTTCAAGCTTTTGGACGAGGGGCTTCAGCCCCTCGGCAAGCCACGTGATGACTCGTTATAAAAACAATAATAAACAGAGTAAAAGAAAAAAAGATGAAAAATGACAAAGGAACAAAATTAAAATTCGTAAAATAAGCAAAGAAGCACAATAATTAACTAATTCATTGAATTAATTAACTAATTAATAATAACTAATCTGTGCTATGTGTGACATAGTACACATAATAAGCACAATAATAAAAAAAAAGATAAATTTACTATTTTAAAAGGGGACCCCATGGGTGGTCATTGATTTTGTTACTGTAAACTTCCATGCGTCAGCCAATGCCAGCAATAGGGTTTATCCTACCGTATCTCCTGTTGACCAAAGAATTACTTGCCCAAGGGGGAGGCGGAAAAGATATTTAGCATACCGGTAATGAATTCGCCGGAGTTGCGTCAGTTCAATTGCCAAAAAGGTAAGCCGAAAAGGTGCAAGGTACAAAAAATTTGGAAGCGCATATAAGTTACACGATTTAGCTAGTAGCCGGCGATTAAAACGAAATTTATTAAATAATATGCTACCGTAGGCACTGGATGTCCGGTGCTGGAAATGACGAATGAGGAGCTTTGTAGTTGCATTAAGAGAGTCACCGATTTGGAGGCCAAGATATTTCATTTCCAGGGCAGGAGCAATAGACACTCCATCAAGATAAACTTTATAGTATATGGAATCTGAAATTATAGACTGTTGGAGTTTCTCAGAATTTCATGTATTAAATATTGCTACGAGTCTGTACAAATAATGGAAATCCATTATGGAGAAAATTGACACCGGTGGATGATTGTTTTCAGATATTCTGAGCATGTTTTAGCTAACACTTTCAAAGATTTAAATAAGCCTGACATAGTCATTTCCAAACATAGTATTGTCGTCTTCTTGAGCATCAACGACGGTGTTACCCTTTCACAATATTACCCTTTACCCATTACCCATTACCCATTAATTAATTAATTAACCCATTAATTAATTATGGGTGTTACCCATTACCCTTTCACAATATTTCACCTGATAAGCTTCAAACTTGGCTTGGTAGACTTTTCTTATTACACATCCGTGGAAGCTAGAATTGGTCAGACAAGCTACACTTGTGATGCTGAAACAGGCTCTACAATCACCTATATGGATCCCTGGTATATTGGATAAAAACTCCTCTGTATTACAAAACCCTATGATCACAATGATTGAATAAATAATGGACCAAACATCCAAAAAATAAAAGAAAAGACGGACTAACAATCTTATTTTCCAAAATACGCTTAATTGGACGACGATGCAGAGGTGGTGAGGGCAGATCGTGTGCCTATGTTTCTCCAGTATCTTGCACTCTTCAGAATTAATAGAGATTAAAACGCTCGGAAACGGAAAATCCGTCCGCGTCACAGCAATAAGTTCTCATAAGTCCGTCGTATTGCGCTAAAAATTTATCATTGCACGTCTAGATTGATGTTTGTCAAAAATACTTAATGGAGAGCATGGGAATTTATGCTACTGTTAAAATATTTATACTGTGGCCCATTATAAGATTCGTTTGTTCACCTGCCTCAACCTAAAAGATCAACCAGACTTGTTTACCTACCTCAAAATTGCCACACGACTGTTTTCTAACTTCCATGTGCACTTCCTGGTCAAGAATGGTGGCCACTAGCTGCCACTTGGTGGGAATTATTGAAATGGAATCAGTTGTGCCGCGTGACCTCACGTCATCTTTGGCCCACATACAAGCAGCAATTGCTGCCAAATTATTTCGTTCGCCTGAAAAGTTATTTCAATAAGGAAACCAACAGATTTTCTTCAATACAGAATTGAAACTTCAACTTTGTAATTATACAAAAAAAAAAGAGACAAGAAAATGCTAGATTTCGGCACTATTTAGTTCCATTCATGAATCCCAGTCAAAGAAAAAGCTTAACTGATGTTATATGAGCTCACTGGATAGCAATAACATTGAAAAAAAATCTCGAAGAAAATGGACTAGAAGCAAGTGGTCCAGTTTTAAAACCTATGTATAATCACATGTAATTTTAGTGCTGAAGCAAAATCTGAAGACATTATGAATTAACCAAATATAAAAAAGAGGTTATGAGCTAACACTGTGAGCTTACTCGATATGTGCTAGCTTTTTTGCTCGGGGTAAAACGACTAAAAAAAACTGCGGTGGAAGGCTACCACTGCAACTACTAACAACTCAAAATAGCACTAAGGCCGACGCAGCTATGCACGCTCCTACTATATCCCAATCTATTAAAATTAGAGACATCATATTCTCCATCCATGACTATGTTTGATGGGACTCAAACATGGTCGATGAGTCACAGCTTTTTCCTCGGGGTAAAACGACTAAAAAAATACTGTGGTGGAAGACTACCACTGCAACTACTAACAACTCACTGTAGCACTAAGGCTGACGCAGCTATGCACGCTCCTACTATATACCAATCTATTAAAATTAGAGACATCATACTCTCCATCCATGACTGTTTTTGATGGGACTCAAACATGGTTGTTTGAGTCACAGATAATAAGAGCAAGTGTCTATATTATAGTTTTTGTGGGCCATACATGATCTAATTTCAAAGAGGAGGGGGAAGGTTCATGAAATTTTTTGTCAAATAGTAACCACACTTGGCAAAATCTTGGTTTGCGAGGTTTTTTTGCAATTTTTTTTATTAAAGGGCTGTTTCTTTAGATGGACTTCTGATGAATTTTAAACGAAATCCAGAGTGATAATGACAAAATTAGCTTTGGACTTTTACGGTTAGGAGAGGGGGAGGGGGCTGCAGCCAAACTTCTATTGGTAGTAATATTGGCCGTTTTAAGTTTGACTAGAATAGTAAATTTAATTTTTACTCGCTTTAATATTTTTTGAGTTCTGAGTTCTTTATTTAACAATAAATTTCATAAGAAAAAATTACTTCAAGACAATCTCCCCCATAAGGCTATGTTAGAGCCTGTTATCTCTATGTTTGCTATGACCTTTTATTTTAAACTCTGTTTGTTTTGAGTTTCATTTAATTTTTAAAAATAATTTCTGGTCGTTTTGAGTTTGAACTATTATTGGAATTTGTCTATGCTGGTCTTAAGTTGTTTTATTTTAATATAAAGAATATTTTTCTAGTTTTTCACGTCTCTGGCATAAAAATTTAAATGTTCAATTCTGATTTATTAGTTCGAATTAGTTTGTTTTTGATTTATTTCAACATCACCTCAATATTTTCTGAAAGTTTGAACTAAATGTTATTAACTGTTTCTGGGACCCTTCTGAGGGGCCCTAAAAACAAAAGAAATGCACATAATATCCTTTAGTTGAGTTCAACATTCCCCTCAACATTGTCTGAAAGTTTCAGCTTAATATCCTTAACAGTTCCTGATATGTTACATACATCATTTCAACAAAATGACTACATGGTATCTTCTAATTTAGTTACACATCCCCTGAAAGTTTAAACTAAATACCAATAGCCAATCGGTCATCAGATATAGCACATATGCAGTTTTGATAACCTGTAGGGACACAATTGTATTTTGATTATTCCGACATCTCCCTCAACTCTGAAAGTTTCAACTTAATACCAATACTTATTCCCAAGATGCTGCATACCTGCCATTTTGACAACCAAAATGTATACGGTGTCTTCTGATTTAGTTACTAGAATGGATATAATCTCTATAGATCGACACTTCCTGTAATTTCGTATAATCTCGGCTATTCTTGGCTAATGTAGACTTTTAAAATACTCTTATGATAACCTAGATGAACATGGTGTCTTTTGATTTAGTTTATCATCCCCCCTCAGTATTCCCTGAGTTTGAACTTGATACCCTTGGCCTATTCTGAAACATTCAGGATCAAACATTCCTCCTGTTTCCCAATGATCAATCCTGTATGTAAACAATTGGAACATTGCATAGTTTACGACCCTTTCTCCAGAAACTGTGGGAGGGATGACATTTTCAGAGGGGTCTAAAAAAGACAGGGGCCTTATCCCCCCCTAAGTACTGTTCAACATGCCCGAAGAGTTTCAACTTAATTCCCTTAGCCTTCCTGAGATACTGCTGATGTGCCTTTTTGACAATCAGCACGTAAATATTGTGTTTTGATTTTGTTTAACAAGCCTCTCAAAATCCCCTGAAAGTAGTCAAGAGTACCTGAAAGTGGTCGAGAGTAGATATAGTCACAACTGCAGATAGTGGCAATCACAATCACAATTTGCCGCAGTTGGAAGTAGTCACAGTCACAACCACAACAAGTCACATTTGCAGCAGTAGTAATGGCCCTGAAGCTTCAAGTTAATATCCTTAGCCGTTCCTAATATGTTGCAGATTCCCCCTATTGGTAGCCTAGGTACAAACAATGTCTTTCAATTTAGTTCAGCATCCCCCCTAAAATTTCTGAAGCTTTACTTTAACATCTAAGATTTTTTTCAGACACAGCCACGATAAAACATTCCCCTTTTTCACAATAATAAACCCTGCACGTAAGCAACTGGCAAATTCAATAATTTACAACCCTTAACCTAGAGGCTATGGGGGATTTGATGTCCCCAGATGCATGGTTATAAGAAGTTATAATTTTTTTCATAATTTTGATCAGTGTTGGGGAGGTGGCGTCTAAATCAGATAAGTGGGGAATGGGATAGATGCCCTCCAATCCCTTTCGAGCATCCCCCTAAACATTCCCTGAAAGCTTCAGTTGAATACTCTATACCGTCCTAGAGATAGCGATAACGGTAAATCATTTTATTATCAAACGCCTTACACGGTCTTGCCGATTAGCGGCAGTTCTTGTCATAATAAAATACAAGGCAAATGCTGTTGACACGTCCTTTTGAAAACCAGTATGAAATATTGTGTTTTAATTTCGCCCAGAATCCTCCTTAGAAAGGCCTGAAAGTAGTTGCAAGTCGAAGTATTCACATTCACAAGCAGTTGCAGTCACATTCACGAGCACTCGCTGTCGCAGCTCCAGTCACAGTAGCTGGCATGGCATCATTTGAGGTATGTTCGTTAAATATTTTGAGCATTTTGAATAAAAGGGCCTTTCATAATTAATATCAGTGTTAAGGGGGGGGGGGTATCAAAAGCGGCAGGAGGGGAATGGTTACCCTCCAATCCTTCTTCAACATGACCCAAAATTTTAACTTAACACCGCTAGCCATTCCTTAGATATTTGTGTTGTGTGCTTTGGCGATCATTCTGTACATAGAGTATTTTAATTTTGTTTGCAATCTCCCTAAATATTTTCTATAAGTTTCACCTTAATACCCTTAGTCTTTTTGGAGATGTATGATCAAACATACCCTTGTTCATAATAAAATAAACAGTGTATGTTAATAATAGACAACTTGTATAACTTGCAGTCCTTGCCCTGGGACTGTGGGTGTTATATCAATGTGGGAGTTATATCAACACCGGAGGCATAGTTATGGACTATTTTGAACAAAATAACTTCAAAAATTTGATTGGATATATTTCGGAAAACAAGGACGTGGGAGGAAGGCTGGTTACCCTCCTATCCCCTTTGACTCATAAGAAAGGGACTAGAACTTTCACACTTACCATTGACTGAGCCCCCTCCGAAGTTTATTTGACCATTCCTTCCATCATGATACCTGACCCTTTTTCAAATCGATCTTTCCACTTTAATTGCCCGTACCTTGACAAGTATCGGTTCTATTTATTTTATTTTTAATATTATTTAATATTTACTGTTATTTGATTTTTCTTCACGACACTATAAATTTTGCTGGTTGTTCCGGTATGATGAGGAAGCTGAAGCCCTTTTTCCCAAAAGAAATTATGGGTCGGTTTATTTTTCTTTCATTCACCTATATCGTCTATAGGTTGTATTGCATGGTCAAAAATGGTTTTAGCCCATTTTCGTCCACCCACCACACCATAGATCTGACGAAGCAAACATATTACCAGTTGTTGGTCTATTCCGTTTTTATAATTCTGTTTTTATGCTTAAGTATGCACACACGTGGATTTGGAAGAAACAATTGTTACAACTTAGAAACATAATTCCTTACCCCCCTTGTATCCCTGGCCATGGAGCCTTTCGAGGGAGAATAAGTGTATTGTAATTCCATTTTGAATTGTATTTGTATTGTATTGAATAGTAATAATAAACTTCTTCTTCTTCTTCTTAAAATGTCGCAATAATAGATTGCTGGAACATTATATGGAACTATAGCACAACAGACTTAGGACAAAGAGGCCATGCACAACAGTGCACAACGTGCACAACGTCTACCTGAAACTTTTTATCAACATAGATAGAAGTTTTTTTCTCTTGTTCAATAGAATCTGAAAAAATGTTCACAGTCAATCCACCTATTTTCTAAATATAAACCTACATTTTTTTTTAAGGGAAAATAGGTTCTAATTGGCTATAATAATTGCAATTGGCAATATTGACTGAATAAAAAATTGGTTCTAATTTGTACCAGTAATTCTAATTGACTATATTGGTTATATAAATATTCTAATTGACCACCAAAGGTTGTTGATGTCACATCTTGATTTGGATACTAGAAATTAATACTGAGGAATGTCTTAATCTTAACATTGAAAAATATTAGTCAAAATTTTGAACAGGAGGAACTTTAACTTAAGGAAATAGATGCCTCTTACTTTCCAAATTTAAAAGGGCAATCTTTCCCTAGTTAGAAATTTGTTTATTTAAATAGCAAAGAGCTTCTCTCTGTAGTTAAAAATTTCTTTATTTAAATAAGCAAACAGGTTTTTTCCCTAGTTAAAAATTTGTTTATTTAATAAGCAAAGAGGTTCTTTCCCTAGTAAAAAAATTCGTTTATTTAATAAGCAAAGATTTGCACCCAAAATTCTAATGAGAGATGGAGAGTATTTTTGGGAAGAGACTGAACCCCGAAAAAAATAATTTTAACCATCACAACAGAATCGCGTATTTCCTAATTATTCTGGTTATAAATTTCGATGAAGCCTAGACATTTTGATTAAATTCTAATATAAATTATACGATATTAAATTTGAAATAAATTTTAAAGTCAAAATTTGAAGTTTGGAAGCTTTTGGCACATAAAAGTCAGTACAGAACTTGGGGTTGTTTTGGCAGATTGAAAAAATTGATCTTACGGATCAAAGGAAGATGTCAAAAAGTCGATATTTATAGAAGGACAGCAAGACCAATTAAAACTAAAAAAGCAATTACTGGTAACATACACTCTTTATTATAGCTAAACTATAAAGAATAGGAGTAGAACTACTATATTTTTTTTCAGGTGTTATATTTTTGGTGATAGCAATTAATTTTGGCAAATACTTAGTGAAAGAAAAAATTCCAATTTACCTGCACTCAAATCAACGCCATGAAACCCATCTGGATAGACAGTTGGTAAAAATTTCGTGTTAATATCTCCACTGATAAATCTGGGTTGAGTTAAAATCGACCTCAGTAATGGTATATTGTGAGTAACTCCTTAAAATAAAATATACATTGACTCTTTCAATAGCTAAGACAAAATCAAAGCTATAAAGAAAAAAGAAAAAAAAATACATCCAAATAAACAAACAAACAAGAGACCACTGCTTCTTCTACTTCTCTACTTCTTCTACTACTTCTGTGGAGGAAATTTTATTTTTCAACATTTTCAATTTATTAACTGCAATCAATTTAAATTTAGTAATTTAGACATTTTTTAGACATTTTTTTTTTATTTTCATCCAAAACATATAAATTAAACAAAGAATTTACCATTAACGGCCACTCTTAAGACAAAAGAGTCCTGACTGTGGCCGCAATTCTAACCACCATGAATCTGCTAAATCAAAATTTCATTCCTGCTAAATTTCAAATTCAGTTTCAAGTAATTTCAATTTAGTAATTCAATAATTTAATGATAATATAAACTAAGAATATACGATGTGAACAAAAAAAGAGAAGACGAAAAAAAGCAGGAATTACCTGATAAACTTAAAAAAATTTACAGAAAAAGGAGAATAAACACAAACAAATATAAAATAAGCGAACAAAAAAATCAGGAAATACTATTGTCGTTCATTTGTGAAACGTAACTTGACCCCCAAACAATTGGGTTTTCATGTGTTTTTTTTACCTTAAACTACCTTAGAGTGCAAAAATCATCAAAATAAAAGCAGTGCTTTCTCTCTAAATTCATCTTAGATTCACGCCTAAAAACCGCGATTTTTTTTTTCAAAATTCTGAAATTTTTTGAGAGGTATCACATTTTCGTCAGTATTGCCAGTTGAACGGTCAAGACAAGTAAGCAAAATTGATTAGCTAAATTCGACAGACACTTTTTTTTCGGTAAAAGTAATTAACATAATTTTGATTCCCCAGCACTTTGAAAGGTATGCCACACCTTCTTAAGTTTTTTCGACCTTTCACATCTCTGTTTTACGTACTTTGGCCCAGATCGCCCAATTGCTTTCTTCTTTTTTTTACATATTTTAATTGCATTCTTCTTCTTTTTTAGGTGGCCATTTTTTTTTAGATTTTAGGCATCTTTAACCTGTTTAAGGATGTTAATATAATAGGCTTAACTTCTGAAAGAAAGATCTTCACTCCATCTTCGTTGATCGTCTGAGAACGTCTGCAAATTTGAGGGCTATGAGGGCTACGAGGGCTAGGTTCAATACTTCACAGGCTTCGAATTTTGGACCATCTTAAACTACTTTAAAGTGTAAAAGTAAAAAAAAGAGACATAACAAAAAAAAATCACCTACTAAACGTTTGTCCATTATAGCCCTAAAAAACCCATAAAGTCTGGTGACATTCTTCTGATGAGCCTTGATTCATAAAATGTTATCTTTATTCAAATGAAACATTCTTTCGCATGGGGGCTATATCCCTTTTATTCGAAATTGTACTTGTTAATCATGCCCTTGCCAGTCCTTGGCTTGTTTTCGGCTGTTTTTCCTTGGTAATACACAACGATTTAAAATATAGAAATTCAAGTGCACGTTTCAATTGGGATTGATAAAGAAAGCAGCTTTTTAACCTCTGTATTTTTCTTTTACTCCCAGGTGTTTTTTTGCATATTTGTTGTCTGTTATCTTTTTTTCTTTCTTTGCATAATTTCTCATATTATTCTTAATTTGAGCGACGAACTATGCCAAATTGGATTTTACACAGCATAGCTAGAAAAAAAAAACCTTCCATAGTTTGTTAGTAATCAAAACTCAAGTGATATTCTGAACACACAAAAATCTGATTACGTTTGAATACAATAAAAAAAAGTGATGTGATCGAATATCAACATTTTTTTAAGTTTCCATTTTCCTTAAATCTTTCTTTATGACCTATCTTTCAATTCTTCCAAACTTTTTCCAACTGTGAAAAAGCACCCTGAGCCTTGGCTATTCTACTTTTAGCATCTTCACTGTTCATCAGTCAATGTAAAGATAATAATAAGTCGTTCTATAAGCCACCCAAGGGCATATCCCTCGCCCCACCTTCCTACATAAAATCCGTTCATCCTTCCACGACTACATACAGCAGGGGGACCCCTGCCATGATATAGGTTAGAAGAAACCTCTTCTTGAAAAAGAGTGACCTAAAACACGCATATTACATTTTAGGAGCATGTACGCATGTAAGGGGAGCTTTAGCCCCCTCTCCCTGAAATACGAAAATATTACGTGCTTTGTTTTAGTTTCTTGCATAGAAAAATTACTTATTTTGTAGTTTGTCTATAGGTTACAGTATGTCCTACCGCCAAAAAATTCCAAAAAATCCCGGGAAAAGATTTTCGCAAATATGCTGGACCCAATTCATACCTCTAATGACATAATGATCCAAAGCATTTAGACTGCGCTTGATGGCCTCTTCCCTTGTATCAGCGTAGGTGACTAGTTTGCAAATCATGGGATCGTAATAAATACTGATTTCTGATCCTTCTTCAATGCCGCTGTCACATCTAACACCAGGCAGGTGAATAGGCTCAATGTAGCGATGGAGACGACCAATTGATGGTAGTCCAAAATCTGAAATTAGATTTAGGGTTAAATTATTTTTTTAAAGTAATTCAACTTTTATTAAATTAATATTAATTTTTATTGAATAAAAATTAGGTTATATTATTTCAAATTAATTTAACCTTGTTAAATTAATTTGTTTATTAATTTTAAACTATTGGTACCCTATTTAGCTATATCAAATGAAAGACCCGTTATCTATTTTAATTCTAAAGCACATGAAGTATTTGGGTAATTACATATATTTATTCAAAAGTGTGAATACTTTTTTGTTTGCTGGACACTTTTTTACATTTCCTTTTTTCAATTTTTTATGTCCTCAAACTTGATATTAATTTAACAGCAACAGGGCCGTTCATAAGTCTATGGACTAAAAATCTTTTACAAAAGTATTTATCCGACATGTAAGATAATTTCATATGTCCCTTTTCCACATAATTTTACTTGGTAGGATTCCACTTAGTTTTATCGTCTTTTGTCATGAACAAAATCAAATTTCAGAGTAATGAAGAATTTTTTTTTATAAATTAGTAAAAATTAACAAGAGCATCCAAATATCCTTGTTCTTAGAGACATACAGTAACCGTACTTCAAAGAATTATATAAACATCATAGAGCTAGAACTAAAAAACGAAAATAGAGGAGAAAAAGATATGTCATTTGTCTTAAAATATGGAAATTTAGCCAAGACAACTTTGCTCCGGGACAGCACTTCTGATCCTTTTTTATATTTCGATTTTTTGTCCTCTTCCCTTTCTCTTTCTTTTTTTATTTACATCTTTTTTGTTATACTTTCTTTGTCTTAATTTGCTTATTTTTTATATATATATAAGTTTTAGCTAAGATGTTTTGTGCTACAGAGCAGCCCTGCTGCTCCGGAGTAAACATGCAAAGGCTCTATGTAGAGTTTTTCTTTCTTCTTATCACCGATCACATCACTGAAATTATAAGAGACGAATTTATTCCGATATAGGCACCGTGAAAAGCAGAAGAACAGTTTCCTTAAAAAAATTTCCTAAAAATGCAAGTATTTTCTCAAAAAAAGGAAAAACTTTTTCATCAGCGATTAGTGGTCCAGAAGCGGTATGAGATACATTTAGTTTGATAAGGTCACTGATATATTACGAAAAAAAAAATAGTGACCAGCGATTAGCAGACCAGAAAATCTAGATGACTTGAAACGTGAAACGAGGAAGTTACTCAAAGTTTAGAGAATTACCAGTAATTTTTCCAAAACCTTTGTTGTCTTATATATTAAATAGTATAAAAGAAGTAAAAAAAAAAATGGTTTATAAAAGATATATAAAAATAATAGTTAAAAAAATAGCATAAAAAGAACTCAAGAAGTATTGCTTAGCTTAAGGGGTCATTTAATGAGAAAAATCGTATATAATGAATTATTGCTTTGAAGCGAGACATCAAAATTCTTCATTTCTTTGGGTTTACATAAGATAACTATAGAAAATTCAGTCTCAAAACCGCTAATTCAGAAATAATATTCAAAAGAAGGACTGAAACACACAAACAAGTTAAGGGCCACAAGTACCTCACTAGAATGACCACAGAGAAGCCGACTAAATAGCCGGTGTCGCTTGCTTCAAATACCATAAGAAACCTCTGCTAGAGGCATTAAAAAAATAAAATGCAGGGAGCTTGCCAAAAGTACTGTCAGTAATACACCTATGGTTTTTGGGGCTCCTATTAAACTTTTTTTCTACCTAATTCAATGTTTTTTTTCTATTTGTGTTTCAGCTTATCCATCCTCTTTTTGTTCTTTTTGCTTAATTCAATGTTTACGTTTTCGCTATTTGTGTTTTAGTTTATCCAACCAACCAAGGAGTGACGTAGTTAATCTTATATTTTCCAAAATATAGAATGTTGAATCTGTTTTGAACCTGAAAAAAAATGCATCTTTGTTTTTTTGGGAAGGGGGGGGGTCTAAAATCTCGGGTATTTTTATTCATCTCTCCTACATTTTTTTGTACTGTCGGAACATTCTGCTTTACAGTATAAAAAAAAGAAAAAGAAAAAAAAAGTAATGAATGTCGAGTTTGAGCTTTCTATCTCTGCACAGTGAAGTGCACAGAAGAAATAACTTTAAATCTCATTGTCCAGTAAAATAAGGAAAAATCCTACAGAGTCGCCGGACAGTCATGATGGGGAGCCATTGAATCAATGACATGCCATTCTGTCTTTCATGGTTTAATGGATCAAATCTTTTCAACGGCGATCGTAAAGGCATCAACGGAGGGAGTGGTTCATGGTTAACATTATATTATTCACATATACATGTACATAATTGACTAGGCCCGTGGGGAAACGAGCTCAAGAAAGTAGGCCTACACAAATATAGAATAATAAATGTAATAACAACTGTAATGTGAAAGCAGCAGCTAGCCCAAATTTCTAAATAAATAAATTTCATTATTATTAAATATAAATTATTACTAGAGCATAACCAAGAGGCCTATTTTCAACCAAAGCAATGAACCATACAAATAACGTTATCTTATTTAATAACACTAGATTAAAGATAAATTTGCACCAAAAAAATTTTAGATTCTTCTTTAAAAATAGGATAGAAGTAAATTTATAAATAAGATCCTTGAGAGCATTCTAGCATTGGGTTATGGACACATAGGGAACGAATGACAACAATATCAAGAAGATTGCTCTAATGGGTAATCATTCAATGGAAAAATAGTGGTTGTCGAATCTTGCATCTGCCCTTTGTCCCTTGTTATACCCCCTTGTCCAGGAGCATTTATCAAATTAAAAGATGATTTGATAAGAGAAGTCAACATTTGAAAGCTACCAAACAATTATAACACCTGTACACGGGCGTACAGGCCTCTTCTACGCCTGTACACGGGCGTTGGGCGTTCTTAATTCATTAAGATTGGTAGTCGAAATTCTTCATCCGTCTATAGCTCTTGAAGTACGTCTTTGAATATATTTTATTTTCTACTAAGCATCCTTGTTCGGTGGATAACTTGTTTGGTATCTAGACACTTATGGAGCATTTTTTGTGTAATACATCTTTGTGTATGGCTTTGTGTAATGCAGTATATTAGTGCTCAAGCAACTTTTCAACTTCGTAAGTCCTTTGACGGCATTTTGAAAACTAATACGAAAAAAAAATAATACAAGTTCACTTTACATTTGTTATTTCTCTCTTACATTTGACTTTCTTTTAATTCCAACATTTTATTCATTTTTGTCTTTCCATTTTAACTTTGTTTCACTTTTACTTTCCCTTTTTAGTTGTAAAAACAAGATTGGACATAAGATTTACATTGATTTCAATACCAATAAGTCAATAAGGTGAGCAACTCACTTTTAAAGGGGTATTGGCAGCAATCCTATTTTCATGGACCCCCTCCTGTTACAAATCCTGTGTGTACCACGGAAAGGCTGCTTGGTCTTCGGAATTGAATTAATTTTTTATTGAGAAACCAAACTTACATACTAGGAATAAACCTTACTTTTGAGTAACTCAAAGTAAGGTCTGTGAGGTTAGTGAGTAACTAACAATAAGGGTTAACTTAAGTTAAACTAAACTTACCTTTAAAGGAGGTCTTTAGCTCAGAATAAAGATTCTGAGCTAAGTAACTACTTGCGGCATTAAGTTAAACCTTACTTTTAAAGGGGTCCTCAGCATAGACTCTGCTCTCAATAGCCCATCCACGAATTGGAATGTCCTCTTGTCTCAGTTTTAGCTTATGACCTTTGGCAACACGGATCATCTGATGAACCAAATCGACACCTAAAAGTTATAAGGGTTTGCCGTTAAATAAAATAGTAGCTATTGTAAAATTTATAATGGAGTCAGGGCCGTTTCCAAGATTTTTTTTCGGTGAGGAGGGTTTACAAAAGACTTTTTTCGTGGGGTAGGTTATAAAAAAACTTAAAAAAATGCATGAAACATTTGTTTATATTCATTTTTGTTACGTTCTTACCGAGTCGTACAAACAGTTAAAGGAGGTTCAACCCCCTAACCGGCCTCCCCCCCTCCGGATAGGCCTTGAAAAGAGTGAACCTCGCTTTTTAGAGAGCACAGGTTAAAGGAGCGAAGAATTTTGACGCGATAATTTGGAAAGGACTCCACAAGAATATATTAGGTTTATCGATCTTGAGAAAGTTTTCAATTAAATCCTAATGAGGAGGATTGCCAGAAATACAATATACACTGTAAAGAGTTTTCTTTAATGGGAACTGTTTCGAGATTTCTGTAAGAATAAAACCGTTGAGCACTAGAGCATTCATTCACAAGAGGATGGAATTCTATTGCCACAGATACATAGATAGATATATCTTCAAAGTCACTAGGGCCATGGCTACAAAGAGGAACAAACAAAAATGAAAGTAAAGCTGACATATTAAACATCATTTGGAGAGCTCAGCCCCCCATTTTGCAGAGCGCTTTAAGAACACATAACCGAACATTCTTCTTCCATACCACCCTTTTCGAAGCTCCCATTTCCAGCACTTTTGCAAAACCATGGTTTTCAGGTGAGATGCGTTTTTGCTTCTTTGGAAAATTAGAAGTAATCAACGTTTGACAACGAATATTACAATCGACATGATGTAGAGAAGTAGATTTACTCTGTAAAATTATCATGACGTTAACATAGTCTTAATTTTTTATTTAATAGTACTTTTTTACTGTTTTGAGCGCTTATGAGTCATACTTTTATGAGTGTAATGGTATGGTTTCCATCTTTAATTTCTATATGCGATGTGGTTCATTTTTCTCAAACCACAAATTAGTCGCCAAAATAAAGCTCGAATTTACAACGCCAGAGTCTCAAGCATCGTGCTATATTCTTCTGAGACGCGGCCAATAATTTAGACGCAGCAACCATAAGTCGATGCCATTCAAAGTAGACAACTGCGTCGAATAGAAGGCTTCAAATGGCGTGACAATGTCCGCAACACTGAGATCCTGACAACCTTCAAGCTGACAAATCTCTCTACTCAAGCAGAAGCCCGTTCCCTGAGATGGTACGCCCACCTACTCCGCCTCCAGCCAAGTACCCCTGCATGGATCATCACGGGTTTCAGCTCCTCGGAAAATGGCTGGCGACGCCCTAGAGGGAGACTGCGAACCAGGTACGTTGGTGTAATAAACCAACGACTTCTCAAACAAAGTTTCTCCTGCAAACAAAGATTAAACTATTAGATCAGTGGTTTCCAACCTTTTTGTAACGATGCCTCCCTTAAAAAAATTGGTGCGCCCCCTTTAAAAAACAAATTGTTGCGTCCTGTTAATTTATCTAAAAATGTTAATTTTATCTAAAAAGTTAAATACTCAATTAATATTAAAATTTATTTAATGGGCTAAAAAATAATATACAATATTATGCACGAATATAAAATATTTATTAGAAGAAATATAATAACAAAACAAAAAGAACACATAATTAAAAAATGTAAGTTATGTAAATGTAAATGTAAGTAAATGTGAGCATTAAATGAAAGGAGTGGATAATATTAATTCATTATACTAAAAGAAATAGCAAGCAAGTTTCTTTCTGACTAAAATATCGAATTATTTGAGAGCCCCTCCCCCCACTTCTAGCCTTAAATACTTACATATAAAGTTGCCAATTTAAGTTGGAGAGGGAATATTTTTGAAAATGATAAAGATGGGGAAAATAATCAGATAATAGGGTATTTTTCAGATTATCGTCTATTACATTTAAACCCACTAGAATGAAAGTTTTATTTGAAATTCTTTTATTATATTATAGAGAGAATTAAAACACAAAGAAATATTTACAGATTGTGATATTCGCTGATTCAAATTTTTCTGCTAAATACCCCCCTATCTAAAGCCCCATCCATAGTAACAATATCATTACGGCGTGGGGGGGGGGGGGGTTCCGTCAAGGTGGCTTGGGGAACAATCAGGTTATTTCCAACCGTATATGTCCTCATAAATAACTAATTTCCACAAGACAAATTTTTTCACTTTACAGAAAAGTAAGATTTAATTTCTTTTTAAGGAAAATTTAGACCAATGTCCCCTCCTCCAAAAACGGCAAGGGCAGGAGCTATTCCACCTACACAAGGCGGCAAAAATATACACAACTCTTCCAGGCAAGGCCATGATGCACCCCCTTCAAGACCTTTGGTCATTGTTTATGCCAACCCATCGAGACCAACAGCCCCCATACAAGGCAATGATGCTACTTCTTCGGCTCCCAAGCCCCCTACCAGTAAAGCTGTCGGACCTTCTACGCTTCCCAAGGCCAGATGAGGGGCCTTCTACCCGAATGCAAGGTGGAGCTGCTTTAGGGAAAGTTTATCAATTTATTGATATTTCTCGAAAAACTTACCGCTTTTTCTAACTAATGTATATTGATCTTCACACTAACAAATGGAGAAATAACTAGTATGTTGGGAACCTTGTTCGCTGCTCCGGAGAGGGGGGTTTCATAGTATTGGCCTATCCTAGAAATAATCCAGTCTTTTCAGTCCAATAAAGGCTTTGAAGGGCTTTTCGCTATGATTTAACGCTAAAAACTAAATTTTTCTGGAAACTATTAAGAATATCGATGATGTTACCCATCTTTAAAAAGTAGCACATTCCCTTTAGTTTACTATAGGGCCCACCCCAGTCCAATAGTTTTGAGTACCCCCTTGGTCGTAAAGGAAATCAACTTTTCACCATGCTCTAAGCTATTAGTAATGTCTTGAAAATAAGGTGTTTTTTAAAACACCTCCTATGACGTAACATACACCTGCACCTTGAAAAAGTTTAAAAAAAGTGCCGGGTTTCGAAGGGATAGGGCTCCCATAAGAAGCCTTATGTTGTCATTACTGTTGTGCCCAATTGACAACCTGTGTGGGCATAGGGTGTTTCAATTTAGTTCCATCCAGTGGTTAACATACATCCCAAATTTTTCACCTTAATATACTTAGCTTTAATAGCAGTAGAAGCAGTATTAGCAATAGAATTAATTGGAAATATGTTCATTTAGTTAGTTCATCATCCCTCACATCAAGCCTTGTTAGTTTTAACTTTACACGCCAAACTGTTCCTAAGATATTGCTGTTATACCCTTTTGACAACCTACATACACACGGCGTGTTATGATTCAGGTCCTGTGGTGGCGCAGTGGATTTGACCTTAGCTTGGTAATACGGGACCCAGAGATCGAATCACGCTGCAGGAATGCACTGCAGGGCCGACGCAGGGACCTTAGTAGTCGAGAAGCGTCGTTAATTCTTAAATATAAAAAATAATAATGTTATGATTCAGTTCATCTCCCCTCTCAAAATTCACTGAAAATTTCACTTTCATACCCTTCGGCATAGTTATAATAGTAGTCACAGTAATAGTATCTATATTACTAGTCATACTAATAGTATTAACATATTGCCTTTTCATCAGCAGAACATTCCTCTCATCAAGTCCTAGATGTTTCAACTTAATACAATTATACAATTTTGACAATCCTTATTGACAATCCTTACACACATAACGTGTTTTGATTTAGTTCAAAGCATTCTCTGAACGGCTCAAGTGAATGCGCTTCGTCTTCTTGGAAAGTAAAGTTGAAACATGCATACCTTACTCAAATTTAATATACTGTGCGTAAACAATGAACAAACTACCTAGCTTACAGCCCTTGTCGTGAGAACTGTGGGGAGATTGACATCCCCAAGACATTATTAATGGACTTTCAAAAAGGCTGAACAAAGTAGCCTCTTAAAATTTCGATCGGATATACTTTGATGAATGATAGGCTTGGAGGGGGGCTCATTGCCCTCCATTCATTTTTGACTCTTAAAAAGGACGAGTTGGCACACTGGCTTGAGAATTCTTTGTCCATAGGGCACTCATTCGAACCCAGGCATAGTCAGTTATTTGGCTTCGGACGGGGTCAGTGGAGTGGCTCTGTAAGCTCAGCCATAGTTGACACAGCTCTAAATAGGTACTTGGAGAAATCTGGGGAAGGTAAGCAGGAAGGGTGTGCAAGTACAGGATGGTTGGCCCTCAGCCCCCCACTCATTGCAATTCCATGCTGAAGGGCCACGAAACGGAGATCAACACCGCCGATTTGGATCTTAAGGCTCTAGTGCCGTCTTATTTACTTTACTTCCTTATTTACTTAAAAAGGGCACGAAAACTTCGGACTTATAATCAAATGAGCTTCATCCTATCCAAAGCTTATACGACACCCCTTCCCGAAAAGTCGTACATGCCCCGGGCTATAACCTACAACCCTTACCCATGGGCTCTGGGGGATTGTGTCCACCGTAAAGACACTGCTATATGATTGTCGGACTATTTGTAACAAAATGGATATCTCACATTTTTCAATCAAATGTGTTTCGAGAAAAGAGGATGTCAGGGAAGGGGCTAGTTGCTGTA
This sequence comes from Artemia franciscana, assembly GCF_032884065.1. Lineage (NCBI taxonomy): Eukaryota > Metazoa > Arthropoda > Branchiopoda > Anostraca > Artemiidae > Artemia > Artemia franciscana. The sequence goes on along the minus strand of NC_088878.1, from coordinate 2,708,528 downwards.
GGTCATGTTTGACTCTTAAAACGGAACTAGAACTATACATTTAAAATTAAATGAGCCTCTTCTAGAGTTCATACGACCACCCCTTCCATAAGAACCTGATTTGCCCCTGGGGCACAGTTTACAACCCTTACACCCAACTCTGGGGGATTCTGTCCACCTCAAACGCCTTACTATATATTTCAACGATTTTAGAACAAATGGCTATCGAAAATTTTTTATCGGAAAATACGACGTGGCGGGGGCTGCGGCAGGGGTCCTTCCAATTTCCAATCGAATGAGCATTCCAAAAACCCTATATTCCCTCGAATCATAGCTTAAAACCCTTGCACTGAGGGCTGGGGGGATGTCATTCTCAAAAACATAACTTCCATTTCTCAAAAACGTAGACAAAACTTTTCAACTACACTGAACGAAATAGTTTACCTCAAAGATTTTGATTAGGACCTTTTAACTACATTAAACGATAATGGGCTATCCCAAAATTTTGATTGGATGTGTTTGGGGAAATGGTGGGCATGGTAGTTTCCTTCCAATCACTTTCAACTATTAAAAGGGGCACAAGTGCCTTATATTGCCAATCGAATGCGTCTTTTTCGAAGTTTCTACTACAACAAATGGCCATGTCAAAGCTCCTATTAGATGAATTTCAGAAAAATACGAGGTGTGGGGAGGGTTATCCATCCTCGGTTAACTCTGAATCTTAAGAGAGGCACTTAAACTTTTAATTACCAGTCCAATGAACCTCCTCTGAAGTTTATACGATCACCCTTTCTATGTAAACCTTATATGCCCCCAGGGCATAACTTACAAACCTTGCTCTGAGGGCTCCGGGGGGAAGGGGTTGTCCTCCTCAAAGAAATGATTTCTAAGCCTTTCAGCTACGGTGAACAAATTGGCTATCTCAACATTTTTGATTGGATGTGTTTTGGGAAATGATGGGCGTGGGAGGGGAGTTAGTTGCCTTCCTGACAATTTTGACAGTCTCTTTTGACAGTCCTTATGCACATAACACGTTTTGATTTAGTTCAAAACATTCTCTGAAAGGCTCACCTGAATTCCCTTCGTCTTCTTGGAAAGTAAAGTTTAAACATGCATACCTTTCTCAATAACATATACTATGTGTAAACAATGAACGAGTTGGCTAGCTTACAGCCTTTGTCCTGAGGACTGTGGGGAGGTTGAAATCCCCAAAAACGTAATTACTGGACCTTTCAACAAGGCTGAACAAAATGGATCTCTTAAAACTTCGATCCATGTTTTGGGGAATGATAGGCTTGGGGGGGGGGGAGCTGACTGATCTCCATTCATTTTTGAATAAAAACCTTTTATGCCCCCCCTCCCGTATAGCTTTCAAACCTTGCCCATGGGCTCTTAGGGATTGTGTCCACCCTAAAGACATAGTTACGTGATTTTTGGACTATTGGTAACAGAAAGGCTATGTCCCAATTTTAATTGAATACATTTCAGGAAAAGAGAATGCCGGGGAGAGGGGAGGGGTGAAGCTAGTCGCTCTCCATAATGTTTGACTCTTAAAAAGGGACTAGAACTATTCATCAAACGGGCCTCTTCTATAGTTCAAACGACAACTTCTTTCAAAAAAACATTATATACCCCTGGGGCATAGCTTACAACCTTTATCCCCGGACTCTGGGGGATTCTGTCAACCCCAAAGGCCTTATTATATAATCTTTGAACTATTTTTCACCCAGTTGCTACCTCAAAATTTCTATCAGATGCGTTTACAGAAAATACGACGTGTGTGTGTGTGGGGTGATGGCTGCCCTTCGATCACTTTGACTGATAAAAAGGGAGATAGAACATATTATGTCTAATCAAATGATTAGACATCTTATGTATTTCCATAAGAGCCTTATATGCCCTCGGGGCGTAACTTACAACCCTTGCATTGAGGGCTATGGGGGGGGCGAGGGGTTTCATCCTCAAAGACATAATTTCCAGGCCTTTCAACTACGCTGAACACAATTTTCTTTAGATATGTTTTGGGAATTGATGGGCGTGGGGGGGGGGGGGGGTTTGGTTTCAATTTCCAATTAGACGAGCCTTTTCCGAAGTTTCTTCAGGAAAATGCGCTCAGACACTTTTTAGGAAAATGCGAGGTGTGTGTGGGGGATGGGCATCCACCCTCCGATTATTCTGAGTCTTAAAATGGGGACTAAAACTTCTGATCACCAATCCAATCAGCCCCCTTGAAAGCTTATACGATCACCCTTTCTATATATACCTTATATACCCCGAGGGCATAACTCACAACCTGGAACTGTGGCCTGATGATAACTTGCCCTAAGAACTGTGGGGGATTTCCATCCTCAAAGACATGATTTCCAGATCTTTCAACTACGTTGAATAAAATGGCTATCTCACAATTTTGATTGAATGTGTTTGGGGAAATGGGGGACGTAGAAGGGGGATAATTATCCTCCAATCAACTTCGACTATTAAAAAGGGCACTATCCTCTTCAATTTCTAATCAAATAAGCCCTTTTTGAAGTTTCTTTGACAACTCTTTCTATACAAAATGCCGTGGTGTATATATATATATATATATATATATATATATATATATATATATATATATATATATATATATATATATATATATATATATATATATATATATATATATATATATATATATATATATATATATATATATATATATATATATATATATATATATATATATATATATATATTTTATAGCCTATTTGTGCCTATTTATCAAATATGATATATATGATCATATATGATATGATAAATATTTGTTATATAAGTATTTGATAAAGTCCGATCCTCGATTTTTTTGTTCTGCCCTAAATTCATTTATACCTCTACTATGATATATGTTTTCATTTAGGTTAGTCAATGTACCCGTACTATAATGAATACTACTATTACTAACAATAATTGACTTGAGTTAAAGATGTTCTTTGAGTCGTGATATTGATCGCCGTACAAGTGTCTACAATGGAGGCCTACAAGGAGGATGAATTTATTTACTTTTAATTAATAGTACCGTTTTGAATATTGTTACTAACCTGTGATAGCTTCTGTGATTGGATGCTCCACTTGGAGTCTCGTATTCATTTCTAAGAAATAAAAATTCTTCTGGGGATCTACTAAGAATTCAACAGTACCAGCTGAGCCATAACCAATATTTTTTGCCAGTGAAACAGCTTGCTCACCCATAGCTTTCCTTGTTTCTGGGTCCAAAAACGTACTGAAAGTGAGAAAATTAGGCTATTTTCTTTCTTACTATTTTAAGAATAAAAATTGTCGATTATCGTACATGTAAAAGGTCAAAACTCAAATAAGTAGGCTATTAGAAGATTTTCTAAAACGGTGAAAACTTATGTTAACTTGATTCAGACCAAAATTTGAAAATTTTAATTGTTTTGACCAACTTCATGAATATCGATTCACATTTAACTGGTATCCAGAAAATGCTAACAATGAGAAAATAAGACAAAAATGGTGTTTATTTCTTCTGTTTTTTTTTTAGGACTAAAGTTGGTCTAAGACCACGAGCGTGAATAGTCAAAAATTAAAAAACGTCGTCTATTAGAGACTCTTCTTTCAGTTTTTTTTTCTTTGCAGCCTCTCGATTTTTCAGTCCGATCCTTGCTTTTTTTGTTCTCCCCTAAATTCATTTATGCCTCTACTCTTGACTTTCTTTTTTTTTTGCTTTCTGTATTCTTCTTCACCATTTTTGACGATGGAGTAATATTTGAAGAACCAAGGGAATTAAAATTAAAAACATTTATACGCTTGGATCCACCTTTGGTCGTTCCATACCAGAAAATCACGATTTACTAATATTTTTCTTATTATTGTTTTAAAATCAGGAAATTTTTACGTCGCTAAATTTAGATTATCTCTAGAGAAGGAAATACTAAAATTTGTTTGGAAAATTAAAATAAAATATAATATATTACATTTTTCTGTGCGTGTACGTTTATTTTTGTATTACCTTGTTGAGATGACCTTCCACGTTACTCCTGCCCAGCATTTCTTCGTTCCTTTGTTTTAAATATATATTAATTTTTTGTACTGTTTTTGCTATTATTATGATGTGAAGTATTATCTCTTTTTTGTGTCGTACATTGTGTTTACCCCAACTTTACGAGCTCCTATCTTTGTTGGGGTTAGTGTGTTTTTTTGTATTTATTATGTATTTTTTTGTATTTGTATTATGTATTTATTATAGTTTATTTATTTATTCACTTATATATTCGTTTATAGTTATTTTATTAATATAATAAATAGTACCTGAACATCGTTGGGAGTGTGGAAACTCTCCTCTCCCTAGAATATCGGCTAGATTTATGGTCTGTATTAATACGAAAAATATTTACTTTACAGAAGTTTTCTTTCTATTTTTATACTGAAAGAACAATATTTTCATGAAAATATATTTTCCAAGTACAGAATGCCATGCAAATTTCTACTTTCATTATTTATGTAAGACAATACCGTCTGATTCTAGCGCATATCTTACTTTATGCAACTAGTAACTGTCTGCGACTCCTAGCCATTCGATAATGTGGAGAATAGCACGCGATATGATTACCTGACGCGATTTTTTAATCACAAGGAGTTCTGCATTCGTGTTATTTTCTATTTTTACGCCTGAAACCTAAAGGCAAGCAAGTACTCCATAAAATTTAATGATATTGTATGCACCTAGTAAATTTCATAGGTCGTTTGACCATTTTACCCTGCTTTGCCTCACGGAAGGGGGATGGAGTTGAAACTTTTGGGCAATTTTTGGGGGGAAGGGGGACAATGGGGCTTTTAATTTCCTGTTGGGAGAAAGTAGCAAAATAGTTTTTTTCCAGCCTTAATAAAGAAGTATACTCTATAGTTTTTTCCGTTTTGTGCCTGTTTTTCATTCCTTTTCTTTTTTCAGTTTTTCCATTTTTGCACAACAGATTCTTTGGTTAGTATGTTTCTAAAAGAGCAATTCCATGGATTTTTTTTTTACTCTTTGAACATGTGTTGCTAAAAATCCACCCGTCAAATAAACGGTTCACAAAATTTTTTAACAAACAGTTAGCAAGAATTTTTTAATCCATTTTCCTAAAAATTACTGTTCTAACAGTCAAAGATTAACGATAATTAAATAAAGGGCTTGACAGGTCCACCGTTTTCTTCCAGCATTCAAATAGGGTTTCATTTAAATTAAATTTGTAATTACTTCCAGCAGATAAAAATTTCTTCCTGAAAAAGACAGGGCTTTCTTGGCAAATATTTCAAAGTTGCACGGACGTTCAATGAAGAAAAATAATCTGACCATCTTAGTCTTGAGCAGGGCAATGTGAAAGACGCTGAAAATGACTGTTAATCTAGAAACAAATCCTAGCTCAAAAACTTTAGTAAATACTAGCGTACTGAATAAAAACAGATATTCTTAGCTTGAAAAACGTAATGTTTTTCTACCCCTTGAAGCCGACAAAAAATAATAAATCACCTGGGAGCTTCCTCAATCACTTTCTGATTTCTCCTTTGAATACTACATTCTCGCTCATTGAGATAAACAGCATTGCCATATTTGTCACCAAGAACTTGAATTTCAATGTGACGTGGATTATCTACAAACTTTTCGACAAGCATTCGATCGTCACCAAAGGAGCTAGCGGCTTCTTGTTTGCTTAACCGAAAGCCTTCGCGGGCTTCTTTGTCATTCCATGCTATCCTCATTCCTTTACCTCCTCCTCCCGCAGAAGCCTGTAAAAACGGAACAATCAGATATGACAACATTCAGACAGTAACGGAAAAAAAATACAAAATAAAAAGGAGTTTATACCAGCAAAATTCGAGAAAAAAGCCATATCGCAATTAACATCCAGGCTAGACAGATCCGGTGTAATCAGAAAAGGAAAATCAGCGGAAAAATAAAACCGATGCAGATTAACTTGACATTTTCTGGACGAGGGTTTCAGTCTTCGGCGTTTTCGGTTTCAACATCTTGATTTTCTCTTTTAAAGTTAGCAATATTATTTTTTCTTTTTTTTACTTTTGAAGAGGACATAATCCTTTTTTATACTGGCAAAATAATCACTTTTTTTTAGAGAAATACTTACAATCTAGGACTACAGTAGCTATACATGACCTATGAAACAAAGAAGAGAAAATATAGCAAATGAAAAAAAAGCAGAGAAAACGAGGACAGTCTCGACCAGTTGAACAAAATTAAGAGAAAATATGCAAATATCAAAAAGTTCGTGGCAACGAACTGTAGTAAGGAGCGAACCGGCTCTATAGTAAACGAAACTCTAAACAACGGAATTTTGGTACTAATAGATACATCAAAAGAATCGGATTTTTATACTGACTTTAAATATATAAGTTTAACCTAACTCAGTCTTACCCATCAAAAGTTACGAGCCTTAAGAAAATTTGACTTATTTTAGAAAATAGGGGGAAACACCCCCTAAAAACCACAGAATCTTAACGAATCACACCATCGCATTCAGCGTATCAGAGAACCTTATTGTAGAAGTTTCAAGCTCCTATCTACAAATATGTGGAATTTCGTATTTTTGCCAGAAGACCGACCACAGGTGCGTGTTTATTTAATAATAGTAATAATAATAATAATATTTATTACCCACAAACATACAAAAGTATAAACAGTGGAGTACAGAGAAAAAAATTAATAAACAAAGTAAAAACAAAAGTGCATGTAAATCAACAATGACAAGCACAACAAAGCTAATATAATAAAGAAAACAGTATAATGAAATAGACTAACATATTAGTAGAACAGACAAAGTAAAGCTGCATTGATAACTAGAAATATTTACAAACACAGTATAGACCGCCGCTCATCTTTCGCATTCATCAAATTCATCATTTATTAATAACCCACAAAGATAACCCTATGGAGAAAAGAAAAAGCAAACGAAATTAACAAAACGATCAAAAAACTAAATACTTATCCTACATAATACATAAATAACAAGAGAAAATATAACTAAACTAGAAAGATAACTTATAAGAAGAAGATTACGGCAGCATCTTCAGCGGATCTTGCTGGTCAAATGTTAAACTAGCAGTGATCTTGTAGATTTTACATCACAACCGATTGGGAGCCCGAGGTAAACTAAACTAGGCACTGGTCTCGCGACACTATTTCCAAGTCGGGTATCAGGAACGTCATCTGAGCTTTGACGGTTGAAAACAACAATTTCGCTCTTACTTTCGTTAAAAGATAGGTTTATTTCGGAATAAGCGTTACTTAGAATATCAAAGTTCTTTTCTATCATCCCAAAAGAACGGCTTAAATTCAGTAAATCATTGGCATAATTTAACAGTGATATATCTCTACCTCTAAACACAAGACTCATCTCAACATCTTTTTGTGATTCTATTACACTATTATTGTAAGGGGAAGGGGAAGAAACTGCACTTGCCATATGCCTTTTTCTACAGGAACTACCACAGCCGAAATTTGTGGACCATCAATCGTCGGGACTTTAATTCTAACCTTCAGATTCTTATATAAATTTTCGAGTGGTAGGACGATTGATCTGTCAAGGCCACGTTAGAGCGCATACAACAGTATCTGAGCATGGACGCCAGAATCGAACGCTCGGCGTTCATCATAAATAGCTGCTATAATGCTTTCCCCTGTATGGTCACACTCTAAAAGTACATTACAAATGAGATGGTGAAACATGTTCCCTACTAACAGATTGTTTAAAACCAAATTGGTTATCAGGACTTTCACAGACTCAACATAACTCATCAATAAAAAGAAGCTCAAATTTTGCAAAGAACTCGGGCAACTGTTATGGGGCGGTGAGAGCCGCATTGAGCACGGTCTTTTCCCTTCTTTAATAATGGCGTGACAAACCCAACGCAAAAGGAATCTGGCACTAAACCGCAAGTAAAGATCATCTGGTATAACAGAGTGAGATGCCCAAGGACCCTTTGGCTGCCATGAGCTAAATGCATGCCACAAATTTGGTCAATGCCTCGCGAGAACTTCTTCTTTGCTTTAATTATAGCTGCCCGAACATCAGAAACAGTTACCACAAACCCGAGTGAAGGCGATGCTTTATTTAGCAGAAGATCAAGGTTATCTTCATATTTCGACACAAGCTGAGCGTCGGGTGCTGCAAATTCTATTTTGTAACAACTATCCCACTGTTCTACTGTGGGCCAGAGGCTGGGACCGTCGCAATCACTTCTTTTTTTCCTTTTAAGGAAATTCCACACGGCATTGGGGTCACTTTTCAGCGTGTTACTATTTTCGTTCAGAATGGTAGCATTGTGCTTTTGCAGGCATTTGGCAAATTTTCTTTTCCGATAAATCCGCAGCGTATTCACAGCACCTGACCGGGGCTTTCCTATATCCATCCACATTTTGTGCCAAAACTTAGAAGCATGACAAAGCTGAGCTAGGAGTGGGTTTTCTTTCCAGCGTGGAACTTCATTGCCAATACGAAACCTGCGTTGTGTTACCGCAGCACTTTCAGCGACCCTCAAAGCATGGATTATTTTCATGCAATATGGTTTCTAGACTGGGATTCGCTTGTAGAAGGGGGTAGAAGGTGTTTTCTTTTTTTCCCAAGGAGTGACCGTATCGACCCAGTAGTCCTAGAATGTCGCAAAATTATAGGAACTAACGGAAATTATAAGTTCTAGTGCCCTTTTTAAGTAACCGAAAAAATTGGAGGAGGTTGGGGAGAAAAATTCGAGGAATTGAAAAAATCCTAGCAACATAAAACTTCCCACACGAGCACGGGGCTCTGTATACAACACTAACAAATACAGGGTAAGTTTTATCCTTTACCAAATAGAAAAAGACGTTCAACCTTTAGTACATTTTTGAAAGAAACAGAGAGGTTGTGTTTCTTCAAAATTTTCCCGAGTTTGTCACTGACCCTTGGGATACAAGGTATAGCGGTGAAAGTATTCTTTTCAATTACCCTATTTTATATAATATTAATAGAGTAGCCATTATAAAATGAAATAGCTTTAACATAATTTAATTCAGATCCTATATGATTTTAAGAACAGATTTTTAAAACTCTCTCGACTAAAAAGATTACTACTCCTCTTTTTACAAAAAGAGGGTGGTGTGACGAAAAATGCAGATAACGATCATTTTGTGTAGGCTTCTTCAATACCGAAAATTAAAGGTTAGGAGTATTTTTTATAATTAAAACATCCATGAAAGGGGGCTTTCCAGAATCTCCCAGTTCTAGTGTAAATTGAAGATTCGAGTCGTAAGTGTTCAAGTGTGCCAAAAAATAATTTTAAGAGTCATGTCCATGTTCCCAAACAGAAAAAAATATCGACAACAAAGTGGAACCAGAAAGACTGCTTCAAAAGGAAACGATTCAAAGCAGAATTCTTTAAGAAGTCGATGTAGAAATTTGCCAAAAAATGAAAACAAAACGGCTCCCATCAGTGATCCTATAATTTGAAGAAAAAACTGCCTCGAAACCTAAAATACAAAGAAAACTTGTTCCAAAGACAAACAAGCGTCATTATTGTCACTTTCTAGGGTTTTGTAACCAGCCCAAGCCACACATTTTTGGACATCACAGGAGGTATACATGGAAACTACATCAAAACTGACTAAGATGGTATTAGCTGTAATACGTTCATCTTTTAAATTTTCAACAAAACCTGCAGATTTTCTTATATAAGGGTTCAGTGTGCTTAAAAGAGGCTTGAAAATGGTGGACAAGAATTTTCCTACACTTATAGCTGGGGAACTATAGCGTACTACGATAGGGCGTAACGGAAAATCCTTCTTGTGAATTTAAGGCAGACCATAAAAATTGGGAGCAGAATAACCTTAGGGGTAGAATTTTCTGTACATTTGAGGGGTAATTAGTCTATTTTCTTTTAAAATTTAATTTTTTTTTCTCAATTGCTGCGTGTATTTATCTCTGGGATCGGTTTTTATTTCTTTGTAAGTGTTTTTATCGATTAAAAGGGCATTTAATTTATAATTATAATCTGCGGAATCCATAATAACAACTTTTTTTCCTATGTCCACTCTTGTAATTACTGTATTTTACCTCTTTTCAAATTTCGAAGAATTTTAATTTCTTCCTTTCATTGAGTTGAAAGCGATAATGGCAGCTTATAATCAAGAATACTCCTTACAATTTCTCCTCTGAGTAGATCTGGATTTTCAGCCTCACCATGAAAGCTAAAAATACCGGACTCCGCACTCGTAATAATTTCCAACAAATTTAACTGAGTCTGAGCCATTGCATATATAAGTACTTTTGTCAGAATACTTAGCTCTTTGGGTGCGAAAACCTTGTAGGATAGATTTTTCAAAGGAGGACCAGGACAAAATTTAGGAACAATAATCCGCGTTTGTTGAAAATGTTCAAATTCCAATTGTGAAAATTTTTCCGATAACCAACTTTTCGCTAAATGGAAAACGTGTTGGAAAGACCTTTGTGACATATGTAAAATTTGTTGAAAATCTGGAGCGGATAAAGTCTGATGTAGTAAGGATTTGAAATCAAGAGGTGTCTTTTGAGTCTATGGTCTTTTAAAATATATGTTAAAATTTTGAAACCCATTCTCTGGACAAATTCAGATTGTGTGCCTAAGTGTAGATTGAAACACAAAGAAGGAGGAAGAATTCGATTTCTTTTACAACATTGTAAGAAATCACACTGACAAATGAGAGTTGCATGCTTTTTAACAAATCCCAAATATTACTTCTAGTTCATAGTTGTTATACTTAAAAAAAGACGTTATAGCACAATTTATTTTTATTTTCTTAGTTTTTTTCAGGCTTACTAAAAGCCTAAGCTGATAACGACAGAAAATGGAAATAGACTAAAGCTATTTAATTGCTCAGTTTAAGTATGAATAGCCTTTTTGTTTAACAAATTTGATTTGATTCAGTTTTAAAAATATAATTTGAAATAAATTGACAATATATGGAATAATAACTTGAAAAATACTTTATAACAATAAAAAATCCTTTCAACAATACAAGCAATTATTTATAACGAAAAGAGAAATCACCAATGCAACAGCACAAACACATTAAAAAAAAAAGACAGAAGGAGAAAAGGAAGACTGTTTTCCTAAATTAGTGATTAACATAGACCAGCACTTGAATGAGGCCTTAAACCTACTCATCCATGTAGATATATATATATATATATATATATATATATATATATATATATATATATATATATATATATATATATATATATATATATATATATATATATATATACCTAGTTGGTGGGGGCGCTTCACGCCCCCCCAAGCCCCCCCCCCGGGCGCGTAAGTCATTACGCGCCATATTAGTTACGCGCCATTGCAGTTGTGTCCCTGTGTCCCACCTGTGAATATATATATATATATATATATATATATATATATATATATATATATATATATATATATATATATATATATATATATATATATATATATATATATATATTTAACTATGTAAAACTTGCTAATATACAACATTCTTGGCTGTCCCATTGTCTGTGCATATAGATTGTCAGATTTACCGACTCTTGAACATGCAACATAATAATTGTCCATGGGAAAACAATCCGTATCCAGATCTATACTGCATTTTTCTAACGATTGCCCTTGAGCTTTGCTGATGTTGATTACTAATCGAATATTCCCTGTGTCCCCGTCGTCATTTATATATCCCCCTGTGCCCCCGGCGTCCCCGTTGTAGTTGTGTCCCTGTGTCCCGGTCGTCATTCGTGTCCCCGTATCCCAGTCTGTAATCTCTCTTTGAGTGTCCCGGTCGTCATTTATATTCCCTCTGTCCCGGTGTCCCGGTCGTCATTTGTGTCCCGGTGTCCCGGTCTGTAATTTCTCTTTGAGTGTCCCGGTCGTCATTTATATTCCCTGTGTCCCGGTCGTCATTTGTGTCCCGGTGTCCCGGTCTGTAGTGTCATCTTATAATGACGTCATATACAAAGCCTTATATACTTATAATGACGTCAAGTGCCAACCCACAAACAAACAAACATGCATATATACAACTTATTTTTATATATATATATAGATACAGTTTCTTCTTTAGTTTTTTTTTTCTTTTTTAATTTTTTCTTTTTTTTAGTTTCTTCTTTTTATTGATTTGTTTTCTTCAATTTGTCAATGTTCATTCTAACATTGACACTTGGAAAAATCTTTACGTGCCAAGCATGCTAAAGCTCCAACAATTTATATTAAATCTCAAATTTGGGGTATCTGTTTTAAGGTTTTCGAATTACTTTAAATCTGTTGTCAAAATATATTGAAATATTTGTGCAATTCCCAGCTTTTTTTAGTTTTTTCTTTTTTTAGTTTTTTAGCTTTTTTTAGTTTTTTTCTTTTTAGTTTTTTATCTTTTTTTTATTTTTTTTACGTTTTTTTCTTTTTAGGTTTTTTCTTTTTTTAATTTCTTATTTTTTTTTAGTTTTTTCTTTTTAGTTTTTTTTTAGTTTTTTACCATTCTTCTTTTTTCGAATCACTTTAATCTATTGTCAAAATATTTATGCAATTTCCAGTTTTTACATTTTAGTTTGTTTTCTTTTATATATATAGAAGATATAATCTGGCGTAACAGACAAAGTGTAACAGACATAACAGACAGACAACTTATACCCCAACAGCTATTATATATATATATATATACTAGCTGTTGGGGTGGCGCTTCGCGCCACCCCAACACCTAGTTGGTGGGGGCGCTTCGCGCCCCCCCCAAGCCCCCCCGCGCGCGTAAGTCGTTACGCGCCACATTAGTTACGCGCCATTGTAGTTGTGTCCCTATGTCCCACCTGTGAATATAGATATATATATATATATATATATATATATATATATATATATATATATATATATATATATATATATATATATATATATATATATATATATATATATATATATATATATATATATATATATATATATATGTTTTTAACTACGTAAAACTTGCGAATATACAACATTCTTTGCTGTCCCATTGTCTGTGCATATAAATAGATTGTCAGGTTTACCGACTCTTGAACATGCAACATATAATGGTCCATGGGAAAACAATCCGTATTCAGATCTATACCTCATGATTCTAATGATTGCCCTTGAGCTTTGTTGATGGTGATTGCTAATCGACCATTCCCTGAGTCGCCATCGTCATTTATATATCCCCTTGTGCACCCCGGCGTCCCCTTTGTAGTTATGTCCCTGTGTCCCGGTCGTCATTTATATTCCCTGTGTCCCGGTCGTCATTTGTATCCCGGTGTCCCGGTCTGTATATACATTCGTTTTTTAGTTTTGTTTTTCTCCTTTATTTTTTTCCTTTTTTCTTTTTTTTTCTTTTTTAGTTTATTTAGATTTTTAGATTTTTTAGTTTTTTTATTAGTTTTTAGTTTTTTTGTAGTTTTTACCATTTTTTTAGTTTTTTTAGTTGTTTTTTTTTTACTTATGTCCTGGTCGTCATTTATACTCCCTGTGTCCCGGTCGTCATTTGTGTCTCGGTGCTTTGTTGATTGCTAATTTATATTATATTTATATTTATATTTTTTATATTTATTAATATTTTTTTAGTTTTCTTTTTCTCTTATTTTTCAGTTTTTTCCTTTTTTTTAGTTTTTTCTTTTTTAGTTTTTAGTTTTTTTTTGTTTTTTACCTTTTTTTAGTTTTTTTAGTTTTTTAGCTTTTTTAGTTTTCTTATTAGTTTTTAGTTCTTTTTTAGTTTTTGCCTTTTTTTAGTTTTTTCAGTTTTTTTTAGTTTTTAGTTTTTTACCTTTTTTTAGTTTTTTTAGTTTTTTAGCTTTTTTAGTTTTTTTTCTTTTTAGTTTTTTTTGTAGTTTTTACCTTTTTTAGTTTTTTTTCTTCTTTTGTATTAGTGTGAAATAATTCAGACGTCATATGCGGACAAACACGACGTCACTCGACAGACAGACAGACAGACATAACCCACAAACAACTTATTCTCTTTTATTTTTCAGTTTTTTCCTTTTTTTTAGTTTTTTTCTTTTTTAGTTTTTAGTTTTTTTTAGTTTTTTACCTTTTTTTAGTTTTTTTTAGTTTTTTTAGTTTTTTAGCTTTTTTAGTTTTTTTATTAGTTTTTATTTTTTTTGTAGTTTTTGCCTTTTTTTAGTTTTTTCAGTTTTTTTTTTAGTTATTAGATTTTTACCTTTTTTTAGTTTTTTTTAGTTTTTTAGTTTTTTTTTCTTTTTAGTTTTTTTTGTAGTTTTTACCTTTTTTAGTTTTTTTCTTCTTTTGTATTAGTGTGAAATAATTCAGACGTCATATGCGGACAAACATGACGTCACCTGATCCACAGATCCACACACAGACAACTTATTTTTATATATATAGATATATATATATATATATATATATATATATATATATATATATATATATATATATATATATATATATATATATATCTGTGTAAGCCTCCACTAATAAATTCAGACAATCTGGGTTTCTTTTCATTGTCCTTGGTACTTAAAAATTTTGAGAGAACCACAAGGGGTCACATGCTACAATCAAGAACGAAGACCACTTTAATAAAAAAAATAAAAAGAATATGATAAACTTAAACTAAAATTTTAAAACTAATTAAACTGTCTAATTAGATAGAATTCCTTTCAAGAAGAAAAAGAAGAAAAAAGAAGTTCTTTAGTTTAAAACCTATTGTGTCAATTATTCTGAAGTAACAGAGGTAAGGATGGAAACTAAACTCAAAACAGAACCAATTTCATAAAACACAATAAGAACAATGGGCCTTTTATTTCTTTTTGTCTTTTCATTTTCTTTCTTTTTTATTAATTTCGTTGTCACATGACGTCGTTTTCACTGTTTAAAAACAAAGCAGTATCAGACTTCTAAAGATTGTTTGCCTAATAAATTATTAGTTTGGAAGGAGTATTTTACTTTATTCATATTTTACGATTCTCAGTTAAGTGCTAGAAGTTTGTGCAAGTGGTATTAAGCTTGAGTTTTTGTCTGGTCTAAGGATTAAGGAATATCAATGACTTTTCCTTTCAGAGTTTATTTCTACCATTTCGGGACTTATTTACCTTTTGAAATTTTCTCTTCAACTGTTTTGAAAATATTTCTGCACAGTAAGTTCTATCTAAAGTCTTTAAAGTCTTTTCCTCCAGTTCTCATCGGTAGAAGTTTTTAGAAGAGGTAACGAACTCTTTTGTCTGGTAAAGGGAGGGTAGGAGGCTAAGGAATACCAATCGCGTCTCCATCAAGCCTTTATTTATACAGTTTCTGAATTTCTTATCCCCTTTTGGAATTTTTAACATATTTCTCCACAACGAGTTCTATCTAAAGAGTTTACATTATTTTTCTCCGTTTTCTCTGTATTTCTTTGACGGTAATTTAATACACTTTTTCTTCAGACTTGGATTTCTCGAGTGGATAATTATAGAATATTTTAAACTTAAAATACAAATTTGGTTTACTTTGGCTGATGATGGCAAGTCTAAATAAATGCTTATCTCTCATATCATCTCAACCAACAACATGTGACAGCGCAAAAAAGCTTTCCGTTTCAAATTTCCTTTTTAAACAAGCGTTAAAATATCCCTCGTCTAAACACAAATATTTTTTGATATAGTATTTTATATTTATTCTTTTATTTGAAATGTGGTTAAAAATCGAATTTTGGTTTAACGTTTTGTCAAAATCACAGCAGCTCGTCCAACTCTTCAAATCCTTCTTAAATAATTTGCATTTTATTGTCTATTTTAAATTATTTTAAATGAAAAATATTAAATTTCGAAATACAACCTTTTTTGTCATAAAGTAGTGTAACAACTTTTTAGTCAGTACACTAACTTTGAAGTGTTTTACAGAACTTGTTATTTTATAAATTTTCATTAAAACATAAACAAGAAAGAAAAATTGCAAATTACAAAAAAAAAATCTTAAGGATACAATATGCATGTCAAGTAGGTGACACTATAACTGTTCATGACAATGCCAGTTTTGGTACATCGATAAGTCTCTTACGGGTGTGATATCAAATTTTAGTTGCTAAATTAGGCTATACAGGGTGAAACCTTGAACAAAAAAAAACTGTATTTTTTTTCTATGTAATCGACCCAGTTCTAGGTAGATTCGAGATGGAATTATGTTTTACCCAAAAATCGCTACGAACTCATACTTCAGATAAAAAAAAGCATTCAACAGGAGTCGAAAAAGAAATACATATTTGAGATAAAATTGTCAGAGCTTGTAAAAAAAACAGCTAGAAAAAAAATGGCATGAACGAAGAATACATTAGGGAGCAGTGATAAAATAAGAAATCTAGGGTCTTTTCATTTTATTTCGTATTTTATAGCTTGATCTGACTTTGAATATAGAGAAATCTAACAATTTTTTTTTAAGGTATATTTTTATTAAAAAAGCGACAAGTACCGCAAATACAACAAACTGTAATGTATCAAATGCGTACTTAGAATGAGGCATAAAGCGCAAATTAAAAAGAAAAGAAAAAACTCACCCCTTACATTTTTTAGAGTATTTTTAGTGCTTTTTCAAAACTTATTGCATTGCTTATTTCTCTAGATAAAAAAAGTGGCATTAAACAGAGCCAGAACTTTGGTGCTGGCGTCTCAAAAATACGTTATTACC
This sequence comes from Artemia franciscana, assembly GCF_032884065.1. NCBI lineage: Eukaryota > Metazoa > Arthropoda > Branchiopoda > Anostraca > Artemiidae > Artemia > Artemia franciscana. The sequence goes on along the minus strand of NC_088878.1, from coordinate 2,691,893 downwards.
TTACTGGCGTTATTGACACTACGTAATATATTATTGACAGACCCACTCGCAAGGCGGAGTGGTGGGGATTCTCTCCCACAGCCAAAAATCTAGCCTTCTTACGGTATTTCTAATAACTGCTCTTGCTTTTTTAAATTTTTTCTTTTTCTAAATTAATTTTTGTTCTAGAATAAACAAACAAAAGATAAAATAGGTGAAGAGTTAAAAAGGAAAAATTCGGAAAGGACGAAGCATTTTAATATCAAGATTACGTATTTTGAGTCAGATACTATTTTTTTTTTCAAACGAGGTTATGTGATATCTACCATTTTAGAATATGAGGAAAATTAATCCGCGTTTTTTTTTCTATTATATTTTTAGCATTATCTAATGCTCGAAATAAATGAAAAAATAAAATGAGGGCACATGAGAATGAGATAGAGAGAGGGAAAGAGAGTGAGAGTGAGAGAGAGTGAGAGAGAGAGAGAGAGAGAGAGAGAACGAGATAATGAGAGCAGAGTATTGACTTTGGAAAAGTTTTACAGAAATCGGAGCGAGTGAGCATTATATGCAGCTTTGTCAGCCTAAACGGCTTGACCCCAGAGCCGTTCTTATGGTTGGTGATTCCCGGGGAAACACTAATTACAGCCCCCCTTCCAATCCAAATATAAGCAAAAAATGCAAATCAAAGGGAAAATTTTGATCGATGTCAGCAATCCTTAGCTGTGCTGACCCGAACCACCCCGCACCATAGCATCCCGGGGCTGCTACACCCCCCTTTGAGTGGCTCTGCTTAATGCCACAGTGAGAAGAGGCTGATATCGCCTAATTTTTCGGAAATGTGGCCTTTAAAATGTTTTGAGAGAATGCTAATAGAGGAACCTTGGATAGCCAATTAACTAGCACTATGCTACAAATACGTTTGAATATATTCTCAATTAATGAAGAACGTCAAAAATTCTGAATAATGTTTTTTCTGCCAAATAGGATACTGCAATCACAACATATATTATTGGCTAGTTTTCCCCAGTTTTAATTTGTAGAATCAACCAATTTGGCATCATAATCATTAGTACGGTGTTTTTTAATCACTCTCGGTCTTTCCCAAAATATAATAATAAAAAGAAAAAACGGTAACCTTTATCATAACTGGGTAGCCAATTTGCCGTGAAATTTCAATACAGTGATCTTCGCCTTCAACCACTCCATCAAACCCGGGTATAATATTAACACCAGCTTTTTTAGCTATGACCTTCGAATGAATTTTGTCACCCATTCCAGTAATGGCATGTGCGTTTGGGCCAATAAAGGCGACGTTTTCATTCTCCTGGAAATAAAATTAATCTTTTTAAGGGCTGAAGGGAGAGGAAAAATTAGAAAAATTGAGTGGGTGATCTGATCTTAATGAATTTTGATATTTAGAAGGACCTTGTGTTTCAGAGCTCTTATTTTAAATCCCGACCGGCATTAAGCCTCTGATTTTCCTTTTAAAGCAATCTATTGATTCGAATTTTGCCAGAGCTCATACCATATAAGCTCTTGGCTCTTCCGACCTCGTCACAAGTGCCATATGAGCTTTTGTTTTTTAAAATTTAATCTCTAAAAGAGCCGATCAAATGTTTAAAAAGGCGGAGCTAATTACCTATCCAGAAATTAAATTTTTCTTTTAAGTATAGGTGTCCCTTAGCACTAGTTAACCTGGGTTTGAAAAGCGGGACTATTTATCGCTTCAGAACCAATGAATAATATGATTAATTTATGACAAATGGAATTACAGCACATTTTTAAACACGGAAGTATAGGACAATAATCTCTCTCTTTCTCTTTGAAATGATCAAGGGCACTGAATGCATAATTAAAAAAGTCAATTTGACCACTTCTATACAAGAATACCGTCTAAAAAAATTAATATACATTTTAAAACGGATAATGAGAACCTCAAAGATCAAAGTTGCACGAAGCTTAAATTAAGTCACTACAAAGTAAGGATTATTCATCGTTAGGCCAAGATTGTCATGGTAACTTACACATAATATATATATTGAATTCACCACTGCCTTAAGCTAGTATTCACATTATCATTCTGTGTCAGATAATTTGGAACTATTACGATCCTTAACCATAGATTTGGCAAGTTAATATCCCAAAATTTAATTACGTAAGATTAAAAATTATTATTGATTTAAGTTCAACTATTGGCTTAGTTTCATAGTCCCCTCAATTGTTATCGACTGTTTACAATTTTTCGTTGGTGCTCAGAAATAAAGAGCCGGACAAACGTAGCTTTTTTCGGCACCAATTTACCAAATCGGCACCGAAATACCTTTGCTATTCGGCCCCACAAACGGCAGCGATTTGAGTTTCAAAAATTTTCTAGCTTTCGATGCCGATTTACAAAAACGGCACCAAATTTTATCGTGATCATAAAAAAGAAATCCTCAATCGTTTCCTTCTCTTCAGCAGGAAAAAAAAATATTTAGTAATAAAAGAACTTAATAATCTAATAATAAAATAAAATTGAACTTAAAACATTTCCACGAAACAAGAATATTAATAAAAAAAACTTAATAATACTAATTAAAGAACTAAATAATAAGTTGAGATCAATTATGCAACTATTGATAAACTGCAGTTGACTATTGGTGTCAATGATTTTTAGTTTTGAAATTCTCGCGCAAAGATCATTGTTGTTGTACTTCCATCGTTAGCTCACTACGTGTGTCCGGCCCTTAAATACAGTTTAGAGCACCGTTCACATATGTGTTTGGCTAAACATCATTTCTACCCTTAATCACTTTAGACCAGGGGCGCAACTTTGGTTTTGAGTTTGGAGATATAAACTATGTGCTGACAAAATCGACCGACAAATGCTGAAACATAAGCTAAATTAAACAAAAGATCTTAAATGCAGTTTAGAGCACCGTTCACATATGTGGTTTAGCTAAACATAAATTTTTACGCTTAATCACTTTAGACCAGGGGCGCAACTTGGGTTTTGAGTTTGGGGATACAAACAATGCGCCGACAAAATCGTCCAGTGTACCGACAAATGCTTAAACATAAGCTAAATTAAACAAAAGATCTTAAATGTAGTTTAGAGAACCGTTGACATATGTGATTAGCTAAACATCAATTTCTACCCTTAATCACTTTAGACCAGGGGCGCAACTTGGGTTTTGAGTTTGGGGATACAAACAATGCGCCGACAAAATCGTCCAGTGTACCGACAAATGCTTAAACATAAGCTAAATTAAACAAAAGATCTTAAATGTAGTTTAGAGCACCGTTCACATATGTGCTTAGCTAAACATCAATTTCTACCCTTAATCACTTTAGACCAGGGGCGCAACTTTGGTTTTGAGTTTGGAGATATAAACAATGTGCTGACAAAATCGTCCAGTGTACCGACAAATGCTGAAACATAAGCTAAATTAAACAAAAGATTTAAGCTAAATTCCAAGGTGTCAGCTCGAAGCACTGACACCTTTGGAATTTTGACGCATAAGCGACACATTGAGGGGGAGGAGGGAGCGATACTCCCCCCCCTTAGCCACGCTCCTGCTTTGGACCAATCATGGATGCTCATAAACAAGAGGTAAATTGTGATTGGTTACAACCATGACTAATTCATCAAGATCGTTGATATGGCAAAGGCCACAATACAGTCCCAATTGTCGATAAAAATCTAAATTACAGAACGATTATAGCTCCATTTATATATTAAACAAAAAAAAAAAAAGTATTTTTAAATGAAACTAAGGAGCGACATTAAAACTTAAAATGAACAGAAATAACTCCGTATATGAAAGGGGCGTTTCTTCCTCAACGACCCGCTCTTTACGCTAAAGTTTGACTCTTTCTTTTAACTCTACATTTTAAAAGCGTAAAGAGCGGGGCGTTGAGGAGGAAACGCCCCTTTCATATACGGAGTAATTTCTGTTCGTTTTAAGTTTTAATGTCGCTCCTTATTTTCATTTAAAAATACTTGTTTTTTTTTAATTTCTGGACGTTTTTGAATTAATGCATGTTTTGATCTTGGCTCTCCGCACATAAATAATTAAAACGAAATTTGCATATTAATTTTTTTGGGCCAAATGGCTTTTTCATAGTTTTAATCGGAAGATTTTAAGAAAAAAGGAGCGAGGGAGGAGGCCTAGTTGCCCTCCAATTTTTTGATTACTTAAAAAGGCAACTATAACTTACAATTTTTTATGAACGTTTTCATAAGTAAAAAATATACGTAACTTACGAATTAAATTATGTAGCGAAACTCTATATTCGTATGTTTTTATTGCGTATATGAGGGGGCTCACCCCTCGTCGATACCTCGGTCTTTACATTAAAGCTTAAATTTTGTCCCAATTCCTTAAGAATGACCCCTGAATCACAAAGGCCGTAGAATAAATAGTTAAAATTACTAAAAATACTTTAGCGTAAAGAGCGAGGTATTATGAGGAGGTAAACCCCTCATATGCGTAATAATTTCTGTTTGTTTTAAGTTTTAATGCTGCTTCTCACTTTCAGTAGAAAACAACATTTTATATTTATTTTTTCATTGTTTTTTTTAAATAATACTAGAAAATCCTGCGCCCCCTCCGTTGAAAGTCTCTTCCCCCATGTGAATTTCCTCCATGGAAAGATCCTACCAAATACCCCCCCCCTCAACTCTCCACCCAAACCAAAAAAATCCCCCTGAAAACGCCTGTACACTTCCCAGTAACCATTGCTATATGTAAACACAGGTCAAAGTTTGTAACTTGCAACCCCTCCCACGGGGACTGCGGGGGAGTAAGTCGTCCCCAAAAACATAGTTATTTCGTTTTTCGACTATGGTGAATAAAATGGCTATCTCAGAATTTTGATCCGGCGACTTTGGGGAAAAATGAGCGTGGGAGGGGGCCTAAGTGACCTCCAATTTTTTTGTCACTTAAAAAGGGCATTAGAACTTTTAATTTCCGTTAGAATGGGCCCTTTTGCGACATTCTAGGACCACTGAGTCGATACGATCACCCCTGGAAAAAAAAATATAAATAAACACGCATGCGTGATTTGTCTTCTGGCAAAAAATGAGAAATTCCACATTTTTGTAGATAGGGGCTTGAAACTTCTACAAAAAGGTTCTCTGATACGCTGAATCTGATGGTGTGGTTTTCGTTAAGATCGTATGACTTTTAGGGGGTGTTTTCCCCTATTTTCTAAAATGAGGCAAATTTTCTCAGGCTCGTAACTTTTGATGGGTAAAACAAATCTTGATGAAACTTATATTTTTAAAATCAGAATTAAAATGCGATTCTTTTGATGTAACTATTGGTATCAAAATTTCATTTTTAGAGTTTCGGTTACTATTGAGCCGGGTCGCTCCTTACTACAGTTCGTTACTACGAACTGTTCGATGCCACTCGTAATTTATCGAACTTACTGTTCAACAGCCTCGGGTGGTGGGGGAGAATTTCCCCGGGAGGGAGATATTTCTGCGGAGGGGATTTTCCGACAGGGAAAGTTTTTTACTGGGGGATTTTTCCAGCACTTCCTTTCTTTTGAGATCGCAGAAACGCGCGACGGGTAAGACTAGTATTTATATATTTATATACATCAGCCACAGCTTTGAGCATTTCAGGTGACCATTTCTGATAATATTCTAAAAAAAATTCCAGAATAGATATATTGGCCATTATCAAGGCTGTTCATCATTATCAGAAAAGAGAGTAGACCGAAAAAAGGAGTACATCGGGAGATACCGCAATATATAGGAAGGGAATAAGATTAGGTGTTCTTATATTTAACCATTTGTTGTGTGTAAAAATGAAAAGAGGTTAAAATTGTCCCAAAAAAAGTATCGATATAAAATTATATCGATATGGGATTAATTTCAAACCTTAATAATTAAAATATTGTGGTCAGTTAAATCAAATGTATTTCACAGGCTAACAGATTAAAATTTTGCAATCATGAGGTGTTGATGCAACGTCCTTAAGCAAAAAAGGAGTTTTGCTCCTTTTTTGTTAGTTTCTATTTGTTATTTTTGCTGAAAACGCAGCTAGGAAGAATATATAAACTGATTTCATTTCTTAAAAAAAAAAAAACATAAGATGACAAGTAACTATTCAAAGGTAGGAAAATAATCCTGATGATTTGCACTGTTTCCTGCTTCTTTTTTTTGTCAGGGACGGAAAAATTTCAAAGATTACAATTAATTGAGAGTTGACATTACGTAGCTGGCTTTGAAGGCAGCTTAAAAGGGACACGCTACCCAATCAACCGTATACAAAGAATTTGGTCTCAGATGATTCAACGTTTGCATGATAGGAATCATAATGAGGGGATTATTGATGCTCCCCTCCCCCCCAAGATTAGTCCAAAACAGTCATCCAAAATCAATGGTCTGAAAATGCTTCTTTCTTTCGATTTTCTTCAGATATCTAAGACTAATTATAGTCTTAAATATAATTCAAATACACTCCCTTCATTCAGCTCATTTGAACAAGGCGAAGAACCTGTCGGACGAAAGATAGTCATAAAAAGTAAAAAAAAAACGTACTGTGTAGGCCTACTCTTTTGATAGTACCAGGGGAAAATATTTCTCCTGCCAGACCCTATCCCCCTCTAAAAAACAGTTCCTCAAAATTTTAATTCGATGCCCCTGCCAGTTATACTTTCTAGTGACAACACAGGCTTTCTAGTAATTATCGGAAACCAACGGATTCTGATTGAAAATTAACCTGGAGAACATATTGGTATCAGCAAGCCGTTGGATAACCGCATATTGATTGGTTAGGCGTTACAGACACTTACCAATTATATAAAGTAAGATATATTAAATCTACCAACAAATCCCTTAAATATGTAGAAAGAATAACAAATTATTGCCACAGTTATATCTACAACAGTTATTATACTATGTGCTGCATTGATTATTACTCGCAATGCACAAATCAAAACAAGAGTTTCGTTACCAGATAAAATTGAGCTAGCTCCAGTATTTTCTAATCTAATCTTAATTAATCTTAATTATAGAGCCCATAAAACCCAGTTTAAGCTAAATGCATGGGTATATAGAGCTGGTAGCCAAGTTATTGCATATTTTCAACTAAAACAATATATCAAGCATGCATAGATACTAAAAAAGGAAGAAACTATTTTCTGCAACATTTCGCGGTCAGATTTCACCGTTATCAGAGTCAGAGCTAGAATACCAAACTGTTGTAATATCCACAAAAGTCATTATATAATGCGCTGCACTGGTTTTCATCATCACAAACCGAAGCAAGAGCTATGAAACAGCTCGTGGTAACGAACTGTAAGTAAGGAGCAACCTTTCTCAATAGTAACCGATACTCTAAAAAACAGAATTTTCATACAAATAGATATATCAAAATAATTAGATTTTTATGCTGATTTCAAAAATACAAGTTTTTTTAAGTTTTGTTTTACCCATCAAAGGTTATGAGCCAGAGAAAATTTGCCAGACGTTCAATAAAAGGGGTAAACACCCCCTAAAACCCATAGAATCTTAATGAATATCACAACATCAGATTCAGTGTATCAGAGAACCCTTCTGTATAGGTTTCAAGCTCCTATCTACAAAAACGGAGAATTTTTTATTTATTGCTAGAAGAAAGATCACGGATACGTGTTTTTTTTTTTTTTCCAGGGGTGATTGCATCGACCCAGTGCGCCTAGAACCTCGAGAGAGGGCTCATTCTAACGAAAATTAAAAGTTCTAGCGCCCTTTTTAAGCGACCAAAAAATTTGAGGGCAACTAGGCCCCCTCCCACGCCCCCTATTTTCCAAAATCATCCGATCAAAATTTTGAGACAGCTACTATGTTCAGCATAGTTGAAAGGCCCAATATTATATCTTTGGAGATAACATGACCCCCTACAATGCCTGGGGAAAGGTCTTTAAGTTAAATAATTTGCCCATCGTGTACGTACAATATTTGTTATTGGGAAGCATGCATACATTTATCAGATGGGGAGGGGAGGACGAATTTTCTGCTGGGGGATTTTGCACGGGGAGAATTTTCCAAGAAGATGGAAGTGTACAGGGGGGTGAACTCTTCATGGGAAATTTTATACTGGGGGAATTCACTAGAATTCCTGTACGAAATTTCTTTATATGTCTTGCTTTCTCTTTGCCGACTCAATTTTACTCGTGGAGATGTTAAGAAAAACTGTCCGGGGTAAATTTTCACCATGATTGAATTGTCCAGAGGATATTTCCGTCGAGAGGGGGATTTTTTTTGCCAGAATTCCTGGCGAGTTGAAAAAACTCTACTTTGAGTTAATACTTTAAACTCAGTTTTACACTAACTTTTAACTACTTTTAATACTAAGATCCAATACTTTCGAGTCTAATCTGTCACTTTTTCTCCTATCTGATATAGACAGGGTGGATCATATAGCCCCTAGATCCAGATCTATGCTTACTTCATGGGTATATATGGGTGGTAACTAAGTCATTACATATTTTCATGTAAAACAACAATATATCGAACATATATTAAGATCTAGAATAAGGAAAAAAGGAAAAATACATAAAAGGAAGAATACAGAAACAAGAGCTAAGAGCTCATATGGCACTTGTGACGAGGCGAGAAGAGCTAAGAGCCAAGAGATCATATGGTATGAGCTCTAACAAAATTCTATGAATCAATAGATTGATTTAAAAAGGAAAATAAGAGGCTTAATGCCGGTCAAGATTTAAAATAAGAGCTCTGAGTCACAAAGTCCTTCTAAATATCAAAATTCATTAAGATCCGATCACCCACTCGTAAGTTATAAATACCTAATTTTTTCTAATTTTTCCTCTCCCTTTTGCCCCCCAGATGGTCGAATCTGGGAAAACGACTTTATCAAGTCAAATTGTGCAGCTCCCTGACACGCCTACCAATTTTCATCGCCCTAGCACGTCCAGAAGCACCGAACTCGCCAAATCACTGAACCCCTCCCCCCAACTCCCCCAAAGAGAGCGAATCCAGTACGATTCTGTCAATCACGTATCAAGGACATTTGTTTATTCTATCCACCAAGCTTCATCCCGATTCCTACACTCCAAGTGTTTTTCCAAGATTTCCCCCTCCAAATCCCCACAATGTCAAAAGATCTGGTCGGGATTTGAAATAAGATCTCTGAGACATGAATTCCTTCTAAAAATCAAATTTCATTACGATCCGATCATCTATTCGTAAGATAATAAATACTCCAATTTTCATGTTTTCCAAGAATTCCGGTTCCCCCCTCCAACTCCCCCGAATGTCACAGGATCTGGTCGGAATTTGAAATTAGAACTTTAAAACACAAGATCCTTCTAAATATCAAATTTCATTAATATCTGGTCACCCTTTCGTAAGTTACAAATACCTCAATTTTCCAAATAACCCCCCCCCCAATTCCACCAAAGAGAGCAGATCCGATCCAGTTATGTCAGTCACGTATCTTAGACAGGTTTCTATTCTTCCCATCCAGTTTCATCCTGATCTCACCGCTTTAAGTATTTTCTAAGATTTCCGGTCCCCCCAACTGCCCCTTCCAATTACGCTTGATCCAGTTGGGATTTAAAATAAGATATGGGAGTTACGAGGTCCTTCTAAATATGAAGTTTCATGAAGATCCGATCACTCCTTCGTAAGTTAAAAATACGTCATTTTTCTTATTTTTCAGAATTACCCCCCCCCCCCGCAATTGAGCGGATCCGTTCCAATTATGTGAATCATGTATGCAAGACTTCTGCTTATTTTTACAACCAAGTTTCATCCCAATCCCTCCAATCTAAGCGTTTCCCATCATTTTAGGTTTCCCCACCCCAAACTTCCCCCAATGTCACCAGATCCGGTCAGGATTTAAAATAAGAGCTTTGAGACACGATATCCTTCTAAAAATCAAATTTCATGGAGATCCAATCACCCATTCGTAAGTTAAAAATACCTCATTTTTTCTAATTTTTCAGAATTAGCCCCCCCCCTAACTACCCCAAAGAGAGCATATCCGTTCTGGTTATGTCAATCATGTATCTAGGACTCGTGTTTTTTTCCCACCAAGTTTCATCCCGATCCCTCCACTCTAAGTGTTTTCCAATTTTTAGGTTTCTCCCTCCCAACTCCCCCCAAATATCACCAGATCCGGTCGGGTTTAAAATAAGAGCTCTGAGCCACTATATCCTTCGAAATATCAAATTTCATTGAGATCTGATCACCCGTTCGTAAGTTAAAAATACCTCATTTTTTTTTCAGAAATACCCCCCCCCCCCCCGACTACCCAAAAGAGAGTGGATCCGTTCCGTTTATGTCAATCATCTATCTAGCACTTGTGTTTATTTTTCCCACCATGTTTCATCCCGATCCCTCCACTCTAAGTGTTTTCCAAGTTTTAGGTTTCCCCCTCCCAACTCCCCACCCCCATCACTAGATCCGGTCGGGATTTAAAATAAGAGCTCTAAGACACGATATCCTTCTAAACATCGAATTTCATTGAGATCCGATCACTCGTTCGTAAGTTGAAAATACCTCATTTTTCTAATTTTTAAGAATTACTCCCCCCCCCCCCCCCCAACTACCCCAAAGAGAGCAAATAAGTTCCGATTATGTCAATCATGTATCTGGAACTTGCGCTTATTTTTCCCATCGAGTTTCATCCTGATCCCTCCACTCTAAGTGTTTTCCAAGATTTTAGGTTTCCCCCCCTCCAACTCCCCCCAATGTCATCAGACCCGTCGGGATTTAAAATAAGAACTCTGAGACACAATATCATTCCAAACATCACATTTCATTAAGATCCAATCACCCGCTCATAAGTTAAAAATACTTCATTTTTTCTATTTCTTCCGAATTAACCGGCCCCCACTCCCCCCCTCCAGATGGTCAAATCGGGAAAACGACTATTTCTAATTTAATCTGGTCCGGTCCCTGATAAGCTTGCCAAATTTCATCGTCCTAGCTTACCTGGAAATGCCTAAAGTAGCAAAACCGGAACTTTAGGTTTTCCCCCTCCAACTCCCCTCAATGTCATTAGATCCGGTCGGGATTTAAAATAAGAGCTCTGAGACACAATATCATTCCAAACATCAAATTTCACTAAGATCAAATCACCCGCTGATAAGTTAAAAATACTTCATTTTTTCTATTTTTTTGCGAATTAACCGGGCCCCCACTCCCCCCCCAGATGGTCAAATCGGGAAAACGACTATTTGTAATTTAATCTGGTCCGGTCCCTGATACGCTTGCCAAATTTCATCGTCCTAGCTTACCTGGAAGTGCCTAAAGTAGCAAAACCGGGACCGACAGAATTGGCGACTGCTATATGTCACTTGGTTAATACCAAGTGCCATAAAAAGGAAAGAGACAACATTCTGCAACATTTCGCGGTCATGTTTTGCCGTTAATTGGGAGTCGTGGGATAGATTAGTAAAGGGAAATAGAATAAATAGCGAAACTGGCAGAAATTTTGTCTCTATTCCCTTTTCCATCTCTATAATTGGGACTCGTGATGTTCCATAGATGATAATTTATAAGAAAAATTAAGTTTTGAGCCAAACTGTGCCTGCAGCAAACGCAGTTACGCAGCCATACTGACTCAGGGTTTTCATTTCGTATCTCTTTCAGAATCTATTAGGTGAATTATTCCAAGTTTCTGTAATTGAGAATATGTTGACAACATACCAAATAATTACAATAATTATATCCACAACAGTCATGGTGCTATCGACTGCACTGATTCCAATCACATTCCCAACATCTTAACAATAAACTAGCAAAGAACTACCGAGTTCTTTATTTCGTCTTATTAAAGAATGAACCAGTAACGCAACCAAGGGTTTGTCTGCTTTCAGCCAGACTAAACATTTATTTTTTTCAGATTATATGAGATAAATCATTCATCATTTCCTGAATTGAAAATATGTGGATAGGATACCAAATTATCGCAATCGCTATATCCACAACAATCACTATACTATGTGCTGCATTGATTTTAACCATATTAGTCGCTATCAACAAGTCAAAAAGACGAATTTCATCACTGGACAAAATCACCCTAGCTCCAGCATTTTCAAGTTTAATCTGTCACTTCATTTGCTATGTAATATCAACAGGTTGGATTTTACAGCCCTTACATCCTAGTTTATGTTTGCTTCATGCATTTTTTGAATATATTTTCCATGGACTTGATGTCATATTTTATCAGGCACTTACAGTATTAAGGTTTTTATTGACAATGGCACCGAAATATATGATGAAAATCTCAGATGCAAAACAAGTGAAACTTTCAATATTTATTGGTAGTCTTTTGACTGCACCGACTTCACTAGCAGGCATTCCGTTTATTGCTAAGCAAGTTACTTACAATACATGTTTATGGCAGCCTGAAAAATATGTTGACTTAAGGAAGTTTCAATTGACCTATCTCTTCATATCAATTCCATTTATAGTGAGTGTTTGTTTAAACCTAGCAGTCCTACAGAAGCACAAAATTAATCAAATCCACGTCATGCCCACAAGGAAGAAGATGATGAACCTTATAGATGCTAAAATTACGGCTATTATAATGTTATTATTCTTAGTTGGTACTTACCTGCGCCTTCTCTTGTTCTTCTTCAATAAAGAACAGCTTGGAAGTGATTTTGGCATTTTTATGTTCCGTATTTCATGTGATCTTGTTTATTTATTTTATTCAATTCCATTTCTTATATACATTGTATTTAGTCGCGCAATAAGAAATGATGTAAAAGCGTTATTTAAACCATTATAAGAAAATATTCTTCACTGACATTCCTTCTTTTTTTGTCAACCTTTCCAACGTTGTGAGGGTAGGATAGTGGTGGAGTGTCCAGACTTTCTATAAAAATGGAAAGACTTCTACATTGCTATACCAAAAGCTTTCATTTTTTAAATTAGGCTATCAATGAATCATTATGATTCATTCATTTATTTTGTTTATTGTGGGGGTTAATATGATGTGTAGTTCCTTGAGGAAAAGTGAAGTAGTGATGTTGTTGTTTTTTTTTCATATTTATAGTTGAGTGCGGTGGTATCGGTGGCCTAGTGTTCTTTTATTTTATGTATTTAGCTTTCTCTATCTCCCCCTTGGACAAGCTTTTTTTTAGAAAAGGTAGTAATCATTTTTAGTTTATTATCTGTTTAATGAATAAATCCTTCTCTCTAAAAAAAATCAGGATCAATTAAATTTTTAGTGAGCTAAAAATTTCATGTTACAAAGCCTAGCATTGAGATGAATAACGAGTCCAGTTTTAGTGCAATAATGGGCAATTTGAAGGGAGCGGCAGTTCATTTACATAAAGGATCATTTCTATAAGTTTAAGGTATGACATTGCTTTTTATTTTCACTAGAAATGTTCGTTTCTTTTTTATTTGATATATAGTACCAAATGTTATAGCATTTTACCTGTAGCCTTATTTAACTTTAAATTTTGATTTTATATTCAAATAAATGTGCCAGCTTACTGACTATAATTTAAAAAGGGTCGAAAGTGGACATGCCTACTTTTTAAAATATACTTTTCATCATAGGGAAACACATCCATTTACTTATATTTGCTGAAATAGGTTTATAACTCGCAGATATGAAAAGAGATTCAAACAGAGCAAATATTTTTCACTTATTTTACGTAAAACTTTCCCAACGTTGCCATGGTAGGATAGCAGAAGTCTTAAGACTTACAAGGAAAGACTTGGCAACTGCTACACCAAAAGCTCGCAATATTTTCTTTAATCAGGCTATTAAAAGAATCAGGGCTTTTGACAGAAATTATGATACCGGAAGCATTGATCAGGTCTGTCAAGTCTAGTCGGGAGCTCAGATGTTAGTGACCCTGTCTCAGGACTTGAGCGTGATACCAAGGTACTGGCTCTACCCTCTTTAGGTAGTTACTCTTTTAAAGGTCTTTCCTGAATATATATATATATATATATATATATATATATATATATGTGTGTGTGTGTATGTGTAAGATCGTTGAGGTCCAGAAAATTTTCGCCTATCACATGAGTCAAATACCAACACTATCGTATTTATTGAATCATCAGCACAAGTAAGAATGGTATATCAACAAGGAATTGAAGGCACTGAGGGTCTTGCAATGTGTCTATATTAAGCAACATTACCATGAAAAAGAAACAAAATACTATTACTTAAACATACTAAACTTTAAAGTTTGGACAAAGTAAATCGTTATCATCATTGGGTTGCAAGAGCAACACTTTGGCTTTGTCCAGTGTTTTTTTTTTTCCCTAGCATCCCGATTTCAGCTTATTCCTAGAAAGTGGTAAGGGTCTAACCTCTGCGGTTTCTACGGAAAGTGTGGACCTTAGGCCGGATTGGTGAATATGACTTTGCATTTTGGAAAGCTTCGTAGAACTCTTGCCTGGGGCCAAAAATATCTTGTTTCTACCAATTTCTGTTCGTGATTTCAGCTAAGATTATCATTCGGTTTTTCGCACTTGGGCAATATATATATATATATATATATATATATATATATATATATATATATATATATATATATATATATATATATATATATATATATATATATATATATATATATATATATATATATATTTAATGGATGTTTCTACCCAATGTTTGTAATAATTCAAAGCTAAACTAAAAACCCCTCCATCCCCGAGGGTACAACGTTGATCTAATGTAAAAGTAATTGTATTTCCATAACGATAACTATATTTCAGATCTAGTTGTTGTTTCATCATCATAGTTTCTCATTAGTCGTCATACCATCTGATGCGTCAACCACCCCCCCCCCCCAAAAAAAAAAATTATTTCAACCAATTGATGAAAAAATTGCAGTCAGTAAAATAGTGGCGCGAAGTGCCACATTTTACAGCTAATTTGGGCTGATGCGATTGTAGGTTTATTGGCTGAAGCAAATAAATAACGTAGAATACGCTAAAGTTTTTACTGTTTTAAAAAGTAGGGTTGAGAGAAAGGGTCAAACTTTAGCACAAAGATCGAGGCGTTGAAGAGGGAACAGCCCCTTTCATATACGGGGTAATTTCTGTTCGTTTTAAATTTTAATGTCGCTCCTTACTTTCAGTTAAAAAAAAAACTTGTTTTTTTTAATAAAAACTTAGAAGCCGATATCAAAATCAAAATAACTTATGGACCGCAATGAACCATGCATAAATAACACTTACCTCGTTAAATTTGACAGCGCTTTCCATCTGCAAAAATTCAAAATTCGATATCTGTTGATTCACAAAGACAGCTAAAAGTTGACAGGAATGCTAATTCTTCTTAAGCTGTATGACGGCATATTTTTCAAGCTCATTTTTTGCTGATTTCCCCCATATTCTTTTTTTGGATTTGGCACCCACTACTAGCAAAATAGGCATAACTGCATATAAAAGAATTTTTCATTATAATTCATTCCTTTTTTAGACATGCATGGTTGGGTAAGTTTCCACCGATAAAACACATTTAATTTTTTACTGTCCATCATACTTTGGAGTTTAGATTCCACTACCTACCTCCTACATACCTCCACTCCTTCTCTCTCTAGAAGGTAGGGTGAAGTTAGGTAACTCCGACCCTTATCGAATTTTTTCAGATTAATTTGGAGCAAAAAATTTTAACATTTTCTGGAGTTGCTGGCACAATAAAAACTATTTGACGTTGTTCTTGGTCATAATTTAGTAATTTTCTTCACAATCTAGAAAGTTCACAAGTTTTGTTGTTTCCGTGAATTACTGCACCCCATTTCAGAGGGGTTGGACTTGCCCCCTAGTCTGGGGTAAATCTGAAACCCCCCAGAAGATCCTATGTATCCAGAGATAAAAATTATGTCACCTTAAGACATGATAGATAATATCTCTATTTACAGAGAAACCATACAAAACAAGAACTTTCGTTAATACTTTGTATGTATATAGAAGAAGTCCCCGAGAATGGTACTTCTCAAATTGTTATTGTAAATATGACAAAGGTAACACCGTACTTCAAATAATGGGGAAAGATTGTAATTTCAATTAGTACAAGAGATTTTTTTTAGTTGAAAGAAAGTAATTTTTATTGAAAAAACAGTTTCGATCAAAATTGGAGGGAGTCGACAAAGCAAACTCTTGATAACTTGTGCTTCTTGTACAGAGTGATGACATGCCAAATTTGGAATGATGGTAGAGTGAAGGGACCAGCTCCAGAAAGCTTTAATGGTCCTGCAAAGATGTATTCTTCTTCAACTTCATCAATGTCTTCTTTTTTTGGCCAGTCATATGAATAGTCGGTTAGGCTCAGTCAGCGAAGATATTTTATATGAACAAGATTTTTGTGAGGAAAATCAATCACCCTTCCGATATACCAGCCTTGTTGATCCCGTCTGGTATCGTACTCTATAGCATAGTATTAATTTAGCCGTATGTTTTCTTTTACCTTCCCTATTTGTTTTCGACCTTTTCTTTTTCTCTTTCTCTTTTTGTTCAAGCACTCTCAAATCCTCAACAGAAGTGATTATTTCAGCTTCCCGAGCAATTCTCAACCTACGGGATATCCCAGGTGCTGAGACATCAAGAGGAGGGCGGCGTGCTGAATCCAAGAGAAGCTCTTCCAAGGATTTCACCCGTGTATGAATCTTTTTTGGACTAACCAGCACAGACATAGTAATCTATTAGTTGTAGTATTCACTGTGATTGTCTCTCTTGTTAGATTTTGACTCTCTTATTTCTTTGTCTCAACATATCGTTTTAACTTGGCTGGATCAAACTTTGCCTTGTCAATCACATTGCAGTTGATACTTGCTGGAATAGCAGAATCATAAATTCCTGTCGCTTGAAATAATTTTTTAATCAGTGGAGGGGTAAGGTGAGTCTCTCAGATCTGACAAAAAAATTTCACGAGTCCTTGTTTAGGAAAGATGTCACCTTGGTGTACTCGTTGCCAGTTCATGAGCTTCTGCTCAAAGGACGATTTCAGCTATTTGGAAATAACTCTGTCAAGGGGTTGCAGAACATGGGATACATGGGCTGGCAAGTTGAGGATAATGATATTCTTTTGTGAAGCGAGTTTCCCATGAGGCAAAGATAAGTGGGAGCCATGGACGTCAAGAAAACATCTTTAAACCAGTTATAGAAGAGGTCCGCAGTCATCCGTCCTTTCTTAATAGCTGAAAAACATGCATCTGGATGGTCTTTAACGGGTAGCCATGAACTCCATGTGTTTTTCCCCGATAATACTACCAGTGGTGGTAGTTACTCACCTCATGCGCTAATACATGCGAGAACAGTTTTGTCATCACGCCCATTGCCACCAGTTCGCCACATTGCTGGAGATCCTTTCACACCAGCGGTTTTAAGGCTATCAGGATCACGACAAAACGAAGTTTCGTCCAAGTTGTATCAACATTTTGGCTTGTCTAAGATGCCAAGTTCTTCTGCGGTTTTCTGTACTAGGTCATAAAATCCTAGAATGATGAGAGGGTTTGCTTGTTGCAAAGCCCTCAGGGTTTTCAAGTTGCTCAGGTTCCTTAATCAAGATGTTATTTCTTCTCTTAAACCCAAACCACCAGTCTTCACTTGGCCGATTGTTTGAGAAATAAGTACTAATTTTGTTCACATTGATACATTTTTCCACTTCGTCTAGGAATTGTATTTTAGTAAGCCCCATGCCCCACTTTTCCATGAATTTCAGCGAATTTTCCATACTCTGCTCAACTTGAGAAGGCAGTTCCAGAGGTCTTCCGCGAGTAACAGCGAGCAAGCTGGGGAAATCTCTTTGCTTCTTTTCATCTTTGATCAATTAGTGTTGTAGTATGTTACAAAGCATCGCAGCTTTTTTAAAGACATTCGACATTATAGAACTTCATCTTTGGCTTGTTTAAGCTGTTCAGCAGTATATCGTCCTCCTCTCCGTTGTTGGTTTTCTGGTTGCATTTGCGCGGCATCTGGAAGGAATGCAGCTTTATAGCGACAATAGTAAAGCGTAGCAAAGCAAAGCAGGCACAAGAAGAAAAGGAGAAAAGCGTGTACAGAAGAAAGAAGAAGAAAAAGAATAAAGGATGGGTATCGTTTTGGAACAATCAAAAAGAATGGCCTTTTTTATTTAGTCTCTCAATGGTTTCCTTTATTCTAAAACATCTCTTTGGTAGGAATGTGTTATAGCCTACAAAGAAAAAGATTCTCATGTGGTTCTTATTTATGATGATGCTAGTCAAACCAGGTCCCATCTTAATAAAGGTTGTTTTTAATCTCGAAATTGCATCATGGCGTAAGATATTAAAGGGCTTCCAACAAGATTATAAAGTTCATGGGAGAACTTTTTCACTGACTAAGCCTGTGCACAGATAAGCAATTAAACCTTCTGTTAACTGAAAACCAATGAGAATGGTTACATTTGACTTGCTGAAGCGTGTTAAAAAACAGGTGTGTATACCGTCATAGTAGAAAAGAAGAAGAAGAAAAAGGGAGGGGCAACTATTTGGGACTTTCAAAAAGAGAGAATTTTATATTTAATCCTTCCATGAAGCTTTCTTTCTTCTAAAATATATCTGGTAGGGTAGGAACATAAAATACAAGAAAAAGACATTCATGCTACTCCTTTCTTTCGTTAAAAAAAAATTATCCATGGTATGCTTGTAGACAGCTACTTTTGCAGAATAAATTTCTTCCTTTTGGGAGAAACAAAACACTGGCCAAACACTAAAAAAAGAGGCAAATTATCAATTAACATTTGAAAAGCAATACGTATCAATATGTATATATATATATATATATATATATAACGTATTGTTAACATTATGAATAGTTGGCAAATACACTGATATCTAGGCTATAATTGCAAAAGCCTAGCCACTTGTATACACAGGGTAAATCCGACCCCCGAATCAGAATTTATCCTGTATGGGATAAGCCCCATATCCTGTATGCGATATGTATAATTTACCCCAAATTCGTGTTTTTCCGGGGTAATTCCGGCACCCCTTGTATCTCTTGACTGATTTGAGAACAAAACACTGATAAATTGCAGTAATTACCTAAACTATCCTATTAACTTATCAGCTATTTAAAATCCTTTTATGATCTTTCTATTCTTCTTTACTATCAATTAAAAATTGCTACCTACCTCGTGGCCAATAAAATGCCTTCCATAAAATTTTGAAATTCCTTCATGACAAAGCAATTGAAAATGGCGGAAATGCTGAACGTTGTTGTCAAGTATCCAAGTCAACGGAAGAAGACGGCGTAAGGAACCAGAGACATCTGTAATCACTGAGCCAGATAAGATTGGGGCGTCAGTTACCCCTGGGTCGAACTTACCCAAGTTTACCCCATTGACCTTTGATGACCTTTAAAAAATCTGTTTTATAAAAGTAAAAACTTGCAAATCAGATCTTCTGCTTAAATGACGTATAAGAAAAGTATTTTCAGCTTCACAACTTTGCTCAATCTTAATTTATGAGGTTTCAAAGATCTGCAAATACATTTCCAAAATTTAGGAGAAGCCAATAAAATGGCTTAAAATTCTACTCAAATAACAGGAACTGCATTTTTCAAATCTACAACCAGAGAAAAAGAAACTGAAAACTAAGGTATGTTGTTTTTGTAAAAATTTCTTGTAAAAATAAGTGTAGACCTGTCAAGTAGGCAAATTTATAAGGCTTCAAAATTAGAAAAAAGTTAACGTGGTAGCTTGGCAATATCTTCCCAGAGTATATTTTTGGCTCTGGACTTATTACTGGAAGTTTCCTTTTCCTAACCTACCTTCTCTCCAAGATAGCAAAAAGTAGATCGTCTAAAGTTTTTACCGACTTTAAGTATACAAGTTTTATGGGCTTTTTCATATTCAAAATGTAAATGCACATGTCTTATTCCTTTCCACATTGCCTGCTAGCCTGTTCGATTGACAAAAAGACCCAATCCACTCTATTCATGTCCCCATTTAAGCAGTAGTTCTTACCAAAATTTTGACAAACTCTGCATTTTCAGACAAGAAGCCATAGCCAGGATGGACAGCTTGAGATCCAGTAGTTCTAACTGCCTCCAAAATCTTTTCCATATTCAAGTAAGATTCCCTTGCAGGAGCTGGTCCAATACAAATTGATTCGTCTGCTAATTTGACATGCAGCTGGAAAAGAACTCATGAATTAAATATAATAATTGATATTAGAATTGAATTAAACTTTAAAAAAAATAGACCATTTAATCATTAACAAGTAGTCGTCCAAGAAGACGACTTACTGCAAATGAATCAGGAGATTCACTGATTAATCCAAGGAATGATTTACCATACAGCCAGCTTTTGTTGAAAGACTACAAAAAAAAGAAAGCAACGTCGCTATGTGAATTTTTGTTAGTATCTGAGAGCAAAAATTTTAGAAATTATTTGGAGACATTTTCTTAGAAGATTTTCTGGCTACATTGGATCTCTATTTATAGGTGGGAAAATGAACCAGAAAATTTAGGGATTTAGTTTTTAAAAACTCATCAATTGAATTTTTAATTTTGGAAGATAATTTTTAAAAGTAAGATTTACGAACACAAGATACAAATGCAGTGAATTTCCTAGAAATAAGCATCGCGGAAGCGACTATTTCTAAGTTAATCTGGTCCGGTCCCTGATACGCCTGCCAACTTTCAGCGATGGCTATATTGATCACGTATCTAGTTTCAGATCTTCATCATGTAAAAATCGGGGTGGTCCGGGATTCGAGCCCGAGACTCTCGCACCCTAAGTGAGAATCATACCACTACACCAGCAAGCCACACTTAAGAACAACAACCATTTGTTTTATCGGTAAATAAATTCTTCTCAACTATCTCGATTGCTTGCTCCCCCCCCCCCAGATGGTCGACACGCCTGCCAACTTTCATCGTCCTAGCTTATCTGAAAGTGCCCAAGCTAGCAAAACCAGGACCGGCAGACCGACCGACTGACAGACAGACAGACTGATGGACAGAAATTGCGGTCGCTATATGTAACTTGGTAAATACTAAGTGCCATAAAAACCGAATCTTTCAATACCAAGAGCTATTTTTAGTTTCTTTTGTCCCCTATTCTATAATTCCTTTTTCCAATTCAGAGCCACGAAATCATTAGACTGGCAGGTGGTATCTCTGTGATGATAATTGGTCGATAACATACAGTCATTTAATTTCTCTATTTTGTACTATTTAGATTCTTTTTATTCAATAACGTACAGTCATTTGCTTCCTCTATTTTGTACTATTTATATTCTTTATATTTACAGGACAATTCAGGTAACAACACAGGGTGGAAGTGGGCCCACCATACCCACTAAAACAAAGTTCCACAAGTTTTTAAGATATTCCTATGTTATCTTATACTGTATGCGCATATATACAGGCATGTGCACAACATAAATACGAAAAAGAAATAACATAAATGCAAGAATGAAATGAAAGCAATAGTACACAAAAATGCTCATAAACATAAAGTAAATGGAAGAATATAGAAGCGGAAAGGAAGGGGCGTAGAAAAAGAGTGGAAATAAGATAGAATAGTTCACCCTAAACAGAAATATGGTACTATAATTACTGGGCTCAATGTTACAAGGAATCCAAACTCTGTTACTTTTTAATATATTTAATTGTTTTTTAATATATCCAAAGATCCGACACCATCATTTCTGAACTTCTTCAGTGTCACCCCCCCCCCCCTAAAAAAATGCAGTTTTACCTTGATTATGGGTATTCATGCAAGGGTATAGCCTACACTCCTTTAAGTATTTTTTTCATGGAGCACCACTAAACGAGGAAAAATTTTTCCTTAAAGTACCAAGATCATCAAACTAAAAACATTTTTGACCCCTCTTGGGCCTATTCATACCTGAAAAACCGTGATTTTCTAGAATTTCTCTTTTGATTGTTTCAAAATTACGAAGTTTTTGGGGTAGTACCACATTTTTGTCAATGTTGCCACGCCTAACTGGGTAATCAAAAACAAACTATTTAGTTAAACCTAACAACGCTCATCTTCCATTCAAATTCAAGCATTAACAACCTAACCTGCTGATTCCCGAAAACAAATACCTTCAAAGGAAACCTACACATGCCTACGTTGTTTGGTCCACAAATGATTCTTGGTTAATTTTTGCGTATTTTCACCTAAGTTTCTTTTTAAACTTCAAAAACTGCATAACAGCATGCATAGGTTATTTTTATTAAAATTGGATTCTCGATTTTTCTTAGAAATTTTCTATGTATATTGTTGTACGAGTTTCCACTTATTCAATTCAAATAAACAGGCTCCGTTTTCACTGTCCTTGGTACTTTAAGCGTCATAAAAGCATAAAGAAATATTACCTTTAGTTAAATGTAGACATAAATATCAAAAACAATCTTTTTTTTAATGTTTTATTCTTTTATTATTATAACTGTAAACACATGCTACCTAAGTATACCTTAGGAAATCGATTGAATGGAATAGTTGCATATAATCAAGATTTATTTCAATACTTCGTTTAATCTATTTAATTGCTACGTAGCTGTAAAAAAATATTAAATTTAAATATTTTGCATCTGCAATAGAAAAAATAGTCCTATGGAGCAAGCCAATTAATTTTTTATACTAATATAGTTCATGAAACGTAAGTATTTGGTTAAAGTTAAAAAGTTTAGCATTAATAAAGTTTAACTTAATACATAATTTTACCCCGTAATTCTTAAAGTAATTCTGTTTAAATTCTACTTCCTTTATTATTTCGTTTCATCTACCTATTTGTTATTGCATTTCTAAGTTCTATTCTGTTTAGTAGCAAACTCTTGCAAGCTAAGCTTTTGGTGAGCTGTACACTGATTATTTTTTTTTATACTTACAACAAATACTTGTACCACCTTTTCAAATTATTCGTCTGTTAGTATGATTGTCAGACTTTTCTAATTGTTATTTCTAATTTTTATTTCTTGGCAAACATATTTTTTGGGGCAGTCTTGACCATTATTTTTTATTATAAGTTAACTATTTCTCCATCTACATAGCTTAAGATGACGAAGAAGAAGAAATACCGCTGATGAATCAACAATGGAATGAACAGCCACAGTCTTGATTCCCATTCGTTTTGCTGTTTTTATCACTCGGCATGCTATTTCACCTCTATTGGCAATCAAAATTTTATCAAAAGTTGGCTCCGAGGGATCAATCGGGTCGGTTGAATAGTCGAATTGACGACTTCCTGCAGAGACGGAAAAACATCGACGAAACGCCACCTTTTGTCCCTGAAAAGATGAGTCATTTATTTCAGCTGAGAGCTAGAAAACTTATTTCAGCCCTTATAAAGATAAAGAATATACTACGAACAAAACCAGTGTTAAATTAACATAGATAGTCAATAGAGAAGTCTTCACGAATCAATTTTTAGGCCCACACCCCCCAGGGCAAGGCATGTAAGTTATGCAAGTTGCCCCTCGCTTACACATAAGGTTTTTTTATGGGGGAAAAGGGGCATGTTTGATCCTGGGCCTCCAAAAAGACTTTGAATATTATGTTGAAACTTTAAAAAAATAATGAGAGGGATTTTGAACAAGATCAAAAAACACACTATGTACACCCTGGTTATCAAAAAGGCATACCAGCAATATCTAAGGAACGTCTGAGGGTATTAATTTGAAATTTTCAGGGTATCCAGAGGGGGATGTTGAAGAATGTTCAAGTGACAACTAGACCCCCCCCCCTTGCTAGATGTCCCCTCACCTCAACACTCATCGGAATTTTGAAAAGTCACTTTGTTCAAACAGTCACAAGGATAAATAATAATTTCGCCTCCAAAATACTGACAATCAGAATATTGGAAGATACAATGATGACAGTGGTCAAATGCGGTTCTTAAGCATGGGTTAAGATTGATAGATATTTTCCAGAGAAATTGCTAACGGGTTGTTTTGGCTACCCGGCTGACTGACCGTATTTCAAACATTAGGCTGTGCGAAAAGTGTGGCTCAATCCTGCTTTCTAGGGCTATAATGAAAGAAAGGTAGAGATGGCTAAGGCACCTTCTATGGATGAAGGCTTTGCTACTTTTTTAAGTACACGGCTGCAGTTTAATCCTTTTAAATACTTCTTATATTGGTGGAAAGGGACTATGATGGGGAGAGAGGGAAGGTAACTGGGTTTTGCAGAAAGAATATTTGTAGTTGTACAGTGACAAAGTTACAGTCTGGCAGGGAGGGCGGAAATTTAGCCCCCCCCCCCCCACGCACACACACACACACACGCTTAAAATACACAATGATAAATGTTCACAAAATCCCATTAAAATTATATTTTTCACGAAGGCGTGACGTGATAAAAACCAATGAAGATCATTTTTGAAATCACAGCTGAAACATACACTTAGTTCAGCTACCATTTCCCTGCTGTCTTTTTATTGCTATATTTATAGCAATTTTATACTATATAAATATTAATATTTCGCATTGATTACAATTAGCCATTTTACTCAATCTACGAATAGAAAAGAGTCACAAGTAACATTTGTTTATGTCACAATACTATAAAAATGAAATGAATTAGAAGGTAAGCAATGAATAAAACATAACTATCAGCTGAAAAAAAAGGGGGAGGAAGTAAGGGAGTCTTGTAGGCTACATAGTTAGTTTTTGTTTGTTATAAGTTTTAAAATTGCTTTTTACTCTGAATTGAAAAAATACTTTTTATTTGATTAATTACACATATGAGACTAGTATTTGAATATAAAATTACATCAATATATGGTAAGTACATGCTTCATGAAGTTGATTTTTCTCATAAGGTTGCGTTATGGTATTTCAAATTCACCTGAGTTGGTATTTAAGGATTGTTATAGTTATTAATTGTAAAAATTACGATTCTATTACAAAACAAGGTTGAAACAAAATATACTATATTCCCACAGGTTTAAAAAATGGCTTCATAGTCAGTGTAATAGAGTTAAGTTAATCATGAGTGATATTTCTATAACATAATTTTTCTAGCACCACTGTACAGAACTGATAATCATAGAAATTTAGGGGAAGATTCATTTGGTTTCAAGCCATACATTCCAGTGCCTACTTTAAGGGCAAAACATGAATAGAAGGCAACCAACTGCCTTTGTGTCCCCAATCATCCCACCGATAAGCTTATCAAAGTTGATGAGACTCTAGAATGCTAGACAGCTTATGTAGTTGTGTTGATACTATGGTTGATCAATTTGACTTGATACGTCTATTGAAGCCTGTATTTCTATAACCATGCATTTGTTTATTTTGGAATATAAAAAAATAAACAGTGAGAAACAAATACATCAGCGTATTCTACACATATCTCTGCAATGATATCTTGGCAAACAGGGCCCCACAAACCTTGCAAGCAGTCAATGTTTTGCGATCAATCTGAGAAGGACACAGTCTACAATTCACTTAACTAGGACTTCGAGTGGGACCTTCATTTGAAAGAGGAGTCAGCTGAATTATTTCATATATGGCTTCACGGATTTGGTGTGGCAAACGTTGCCATTCTAAACAGTGCTTCATATGTGAGATAACCAGGTCATGGTAAGGATTCATCAAGAAACTCTTGTCAATCTGATGGTTAAATAATTTATGAAGATCACGTTCGACATACTGTACTGTACATGCAAATAGAACACCTTTGGGTCTTTTAAAAACTGCTGAGAGTAATACAGTTTTGATCACATGTGTCCACGCTGTACTTCGTCTGGTTGTATGTTTGAATTATTTCAGGTTTTCCAGAGTCAGCAATAGACTGTCCTTGGTGCATCACCAACAGAAGCAGAACCAACTTCCATTCCTTTGGTGTATAGGATAAAATGGTCTTTTTTCTTTGTAGAAATAAAACATTGACAATCCAGAGTCCCTTTCTTTCGTTGCAAGGTCTCTGGGGTTTCCTTCTTACTTTAACAGAAAGTCCCTACCACTGTCAGCTTTAAGAGGTCTCAAAACAGATTGTCTGCAGAAGGAACGTTGGTAAACCAAATATCCATGGTTACATTGTTGTTGTCTTCTGCCGAGGGTCGGCAGAACTTTTTAACAATATAGCTTGTCTGCAGAAGGAACGTTGGTGAACCAAATATCCATGGTTACATTGCTGTTGCTTTCTGCCAAGGGTCGGCATAGCTCTTTAACAAAATAGCTCATTAGTGGTTTGCTATTGGTTGGAGTTCATTTTCCAATATAGGGTGGAGCATTAAATAAGTATTTTGTCCCTATTTCACAAAGCATGACCAGCTTCAAACCATATTTTGAAAGCTTATTTAGAATGTGCATACAAAGGCCACAGTGGCCACAGAAACTCAACAGTTGTTTGTCAACAGTCATATATGGCCCAGGCTTGTAGTTTTCCTTGCATTTCTCAATAAACAACTACAATGGCTAATGGACTGATACAAAGGGACAAGCATTCTTACACTTATTCCTCATAGATCTATCATCAAATGCATTCAACTAATTAGAAACTCAAACCTCCTTTTACTGTATACCCTCCTTTAAAATGAGCCAGACTACAGTGGGTCAAATATGGTATATGTAGACAGGTGGTTGGCCTTTAGATCCATACTGATGAAAAGAATACTAAAAAGTCATTTTAGTTCTCTAACAGTAGTTGGTCCAATTGTAGCTTTTGCGTTAGAATAAATAACAGATCTTGTCTGAACTTTAAAATAAGATTAAGATAAGATTTAAGGATTTAAAATAAGAGCTCTGAGACACGATGTCCTTCTAAATATCAAAATTCATTAAGATCCAATCACCCACTCGCAAGTTAAAAATACCCCATTTTTTCTAATTTTTCCTCTCCCTTCAGCCCCTTAGATGGTCAAATCGGGAAAACGACTTTATCAAGTCAATTTGTGCAGGTCCCTGACACGCCTACTAATTTTCGTCATCCCAAAACGTCCAAAAGCACCGAAATCGCCAAAGCATTGGACCCCCCTAACTCCGCCAAAGAGAGAGGATCCAGTCCAGTTACGTCAATCATTTATCTACGGTACTTCCTAATTCTACCCACCAAGTTTCATCCCGATCTCTCTACTCTAAAGGTTTTCCAAGATTTCCAATTTCCAAGATTTATGTTTCCCCCCTCCAACCCCCTATGTCCCTGGATCCGACTAGAGTTGAAAATGGACCATCTGAGACATAGATCTTTCTATATATCAAGTTTCATTAAGATCCGATCACCCACTCGTAAGATAAAGATATCTCAATTTTCATGTTTTCCAAGATTTCCGGTTTCCCTCTCCAACTCCCCCCAATATCACCGGATCTGGTTATGATTTGAAGTAAGAGCTCTGAAGCACAATATCCTTCTAAATATCAAATTTCATTAAGATCTGATCACCTTTTCGTAATTTACAAGTACCTCATTTTTTCTAAT
The DNA here is from genome assembly GCF_032884065.1 of Artemia franciscana. Lineage (NCBI taxonomy): Eukaryota > Metazoa > Arthropoda > Branchiopoda > Anostraca > Artemiidae > Artemia > Artemia franciscana. The sequence continues at coordinate 2,664,588 of NC_088878.1, read as the reverse complement.
TTTTCCAAATTAACCCTCCCCCCAAACTCCCCCAAAAAGAATAGATCCGTTACGGTTATATTAATCACTAGGATTTGTACTAATTTTTTCCACCAAGTTTCATTCCGATCCCTTCACTCTAAGTGTTTTCCAAGATTTTAGGTTTCCCCCTACAACTCCCCCAAATGTCACCAGATCCGGTCAGGATTTAAGATAAGAGCTTTGAGACACGATATCCTTCTAAATATCAAATTTCATTGAGATCCGATCACCCGTTCGTAAGTTAAAAATACCTCATTTTTTCTAATTTTTCAGAATTAACCCCTCCCCCAACTATCCCAAAGAGAGCGGATCCATTCCGATTATGTCAATCATGTATCTAGGACTCGTGATTATTTTCCCCACCAAGTTTCATCCAGATCCCTCCACTCTAAGTGTTTTCCACGTTTTAGGTTTCCCCCTCCCAACTCCCCCCAATGTCAGCAGATCCGGTCGGATTTATAATAAGAGCTCTGAACCACGATATACTTCCAAATATCAAGTTTTATTGAGATCCGATCACCCGTTCGTAAGTTAAAAATACCTCATTTTTTCTAATTTTTCAGAAATAACCTCCCCAACTACCCCAAAGAGAGCGGATCCGTTCCGTTTATGTCAATCATCTATCTTGGACTTGTGTTAATTTTTTCCACCAAGTTTCATCCCGATCACTCCACTCTAAGTGTTTTCCAAGTTTCTCCCTCACAACTCCCCCCCCCCCCCAATGTCACAAGATCCGGTCGGGATTTAAAATAAGAGCTCTAAGACACGATATCCTTCGAAACATCAAATTTCATTGAGATCCGATCACCCGTTCGTAAGTTAAAAATACCTCGTTTTTTCTAATTTTTCAGAATTACCCCCCCCCCCCAACTACCCCAAAGAGAGCGGATCCGTTCCGATTATGTCAATCATGTATCTGGGACTTGTGCTTATTTTTTCCATCAAGTTTCATCCCGATCCCTCCACTCTAAGTGTTTTCCAAGATTTTAAGTTTCCCCCCTCCAACTCCCCCCAATGTCATCAGATCCAGTCGGGATTTAAAATAAGAGCTCTGAGACACAATATCATTCCAAACATCAAATTTCATTAAGATCCCATCACCCGCTCATAAGTTAAAAATACTTCATTTTTTCTATTTTTCCGAATTAACCGGCCCCCCACTCCCCCCCCCCCAGATGGTCAAATCTGGAAAACGACTATTTCTAATTTAATCTGGTCCGGTCCCTGATACACTTGCCAAATTTCATCGTCCTAGCTTACCTGGAAGTGCCTAAAGTAGCAAAACCGGGACCGACAGACAGACCGACAGAATTTGCGATTGCTATATGTCACTTGGTTAATACTAAGTGCCATAAAAACGGTGGATTATGATAACGAAACATTCAAGAATGAATACAGAGACAAAATTACACCCTGAGAAGTTGTTAACAAGCTATTTTTTCAGCCAAGCTGTAAGTGAGGGCCTTTTGTATCTTGGTTTTAAATTGTTTTGTTTTTATGTATTCAAATTTCCATAATGAAATCAGTACCAAAATCATGTTCTGGAAAAGTATTTTCAAACTCCCATCTCCACTCGTACCTTATTTCTAACACGTAGAAAACAGCATTAAAGACAGGTTGCAACCTAGGTAAAAAAAAATATGGTTTTAAGTTCACCTTTCTTTGACTCTAGGTTTCGGAAATACAATTCTAAATTTCTGAGTAGAGTTTCAATCTGCATCTGCCTTTATTTTTCTGTTAAAGACATATGTTTTAAAACCATTTAAAACAACATAAATCAATATTTAGTGAAGATATGAAAACTCAAAATAACTTTACTTGGATATCATTTGTAATTTAGATCTATTTCTGAAAGTTAATTTCAAGAACATTGTTTATACAAGTAATTAAAAAGAAAAAAAGTTTTTTTTAAACTGAAAGTAAGGAACGACATTAAAACTTAAAACGAACAGAAATTACCCCGTATATGAAAGGGGCTGTTCCCTCCTCAACGCCCCGCTTTTTACGCTAAAGTTTGACTCTTTCTCTCAACTCTACTTTTTAAAACAGTACAAAACTTTAGCGTAAAGAGCGGGGCGTTGAGGAGGGAACAGTCCCTTTCATATACGGAGTAATTCCTGTTCGTTTTAAGTTTTAATGTCGCTCTTTACTTTCAGTTAAAAAACTTGTTTTTTATATACTTAATTTCTGCACGTTTTTTAATTAATACATGTTTTGATTTTGGCTCTCCGCACATGAATCATTAAAAAGAAATTTGCATATTTATTTATTTTTTAGCTAAATGGCTTTCTCATAGTTTCGATCGGACGATTTTGAGGAAAAAAAGGAGCGGAAGAGAAGGCATAGTTACCCTCCAATTTTTTTGTTACTTAACAAGGCAACTAGAACATTTAATTTTACGAACATTTTTATTAGTAAAAATATACGTAGTTTACGTAATGAACTTCTAAATTCGTATGTTTTTATTACCTATATGAGGGGGTTCGTCCCCTCGTCAATACCTCACTCTTTACACTAAAGCTTAAATTGTGTCCCATTTCCTTAAGAATGACCCCCTGAATCACAAAAGCCGTAGATTAAATAGTTGAAATCAATAAAGTTATTTTGTCGCAAAGAGCAAGGTATTAGGAGGAGGTGAACCCCTCATATGCGTAATAATTTCTGTTCGTTTTAAGTTTTAATTCTGCTCCTTTCAATCAGTTGAAGAAACTTTTTCATATTTGTTTTTTCATTGCTCTTTAAAAAAATACTAAAAAATACTGCACCCCTTTCATGGAAATTCACTTCCCCCGTGACAAATTCCTCCATGGAAAGTTCCCCCCATAAACCCCTCCCCCCAACCAAAAAATCCCCCTGAAAGTGTGTGTAAACTTCCCAATAACCATTACTATGTGTAAACACTGGTCAAAGTTTGTAACTTGCAGCCCCTCCCACGGAGACTGTGCGGGAGTAAGTCCTCCCCAAAGACATAGTTTTTAGGTTTTTTTTTACTATGCTGAATAAAATGGCTGTCTCAGAGTTTTGATCCGGTGACTTTGGGAAAAAATGAGCGTGGGAGGGGGCCTAGGTGCCCTCCAGTTTTTTTGGTCACTTAAAAAGCGCACTAGAACTTTCAATTTCCGTTAGAATGAGCCCTCTCGCGACATTCTAGAATTACTGGGTCGGTATGATCACCCCTGGGAAAAAAAACAAAACAAACAAATAAACACGCATCCATGATCTGTCTTGTGGCAAAAAAAAAACAAAATTCCACATTTTTGTAGATAGGAGCTTGAAACTTCTACTGCAGGGTTCTCTGATACGCTGAATCTGATGGTGTGATTTTCGTTAAGATTCTATGACTTTTAAGGGATCCTTCCCCCTAATTTCTAAAATAAGGCAAATTTTCTCGGGATCGTAACTTTTGATGGGTACGACTAAACTTGATGAAACTTATATATTTAAAATCAGCATTCAAATACGATTATTTTGATGTAACTATTGGTATCGAATTTCCCTTTTTTAGAGTTCCGGTTACTATTGAGCCGGGTCGCTCCCTACTACAGTTCGTTACCATGAACTGTTTGATCCTAGGTCAGTTTCCATTTCAGGGTCGGAGGGGGAGATAAATTCTTCAAATGACCTTTCCCATGAGAAAGTCTAGGCTGTGAATTCATTCCTGAAAATTTCGTTTCCCTGACTCAACTACATTCCAAGATAGCCGAAACAACCTTATCCAGAATTTATCTTATACCTCTACTCCTTTCCTATGAATGAGGCTTCGAAAATACATAAAAGAAAGGCATGTTCCTACCTTCCTTTGTCAAAAATTACATTCTTATTTAGTTTTTACTTGAGCCTTTCTTAACTCTAGGTTTTGAAAACGTAATTCTAACAACTTGAGCAGGATTTTCAGCCATAAGATTTCTTTTACTTTAAGGCAAACCTATAAATTCCAGAAATCCTTACACATCAGGACTCAGCAAAGTTACGGACTCAAACATTTACTGTATTTTATGTTTTTTCTGAAGGAAACATAATGACTACAAAAGAAAAGCACTATTTGATCCTCTAATCAACATTTTTCAAGTATAAGAGTTGCTACCCTGATAAAAGCACTCTCTGCCCTTATTGGTGCCAGATATGCTGATAATAATTTCTGCTATTGGTCGAATTGTTGTATTTATTTGTTAAGATGTATTTGTATTCTTAACCAACCAGCTGCATAATGTTGCTGCAAAACCATTGGAATCAGCTGAATAAATATAACCTATCATTTAAGACTCATTTAAAAGTGTGGATAACAATGGAAGGAAACACAAAATCTGATCAATAGAAATTGAGGCTTGTAGGTTGGAGCAATCTAAGTATTTTTTCTTGTGAAGCTCCAGAATTCATGATTCAAGTTGTTTTCATTGTTATTTAGTGACCAGTAGCTTCCCAGTTGCGTTTACACTCCCTCAAGAACCAATCAGCATCCAATCTTCATTTGAAAATGTCAACAGATTCAGTAGTAGCTGTGTCTTTGGAAATTTTCTTCCAGTTGTTGACATGATGCATACGATTACCTAACATCACAAATTCTAGTGGTATAGACAAGTTTAGTGCACATTAATAACCTGATGATAATACTTTGGGACATCTGCTCCCTCCCATTGTACAAGTCCCAGTTTAGTCACCCACTGCTTGCTGAGATTGGCTTTGAAGCTTTCAACGGTCAGTGAACTCACAGTTGTCTAGTTTAGACTGTTCCAGAGGCTTGTGATGTGGCTGAAGAAGAACTTGTTCTTCTCCCTTGTGTTTGTATGCTTGCAAAACAGCTTTGCTGAATGACCTCTGGTTTTTAATAACTGGGCAAGCTGGAACAAATCTTTGTTGTTGGAATCTAGCAATTTATAGGTCTTCAGCTTGATATTAATAGTATATTAGAGTTGGTAGCTTAAGGCTAAGCAGCTGGCATACATAGGGGAGAGGTGGGTACAGTGGCGCACTTTCAGGTCAAAGCATCGTAAATTTGGCAAATATTAACATTTTTGGACGATTTTTAAACTGTTGTGCAGGCAGTTTATTATTCTACACTGGTGATTTATTTCACACTTCTTCTTTGAACCAGTTTTTGATGGAGTCATGTTTTCTGACAGCCACTTTTTGTTGCCGACTAGATGAGAACTATGGCGCACCCCATCTGGAACAGTGGCGCACCCATCTGGAACAGTGGCGCAATCAAACTGCTAAGATGAATACTTCGTTTAACGAGTAAGGAAGTACAAAATAATGAACCAAAAATACCTAAAAGATGAATACTTCGTATAATGAGTAAGGAAATAAAAAATAATGAACTGAAAATAAAAGAAGAAGGCACACTAGTTCATATTGTAAACAGTCAGGTCAATGGGGAAGACCAGTTGCTCCGCCTGTCTTTCTGTGCCACCAGAAATATTTGGAGCAGGTAGCTTCATTTCGACACTCAACTTGCTGAAAGTGTAATTTTCATTGGTCCTGATGAACTTGTAGAAAGGAACCATTCTCTTAATATACATGAGCTCAATGTCAAAGCTGGACTCAGAGAGGACTTCGCCCACGAAGTAAATTTTGTTCTTTTTGATCTCCCCCTCGCAAACAAGAACATAATCTCCAACATGGACTTCATCGTCACACAAAAAATCGTTTTGGTCTTCAAGGCCACAGTGGAGGCTTTCATCACTATCACAGCTACTATTGCCTTTTGTGGCAGTCACCAAAGTCATCATCAGACGAAGAATCGGAAAACAGGGTCTTTACATGACTATTTCTCTTGAAATTGCGGTCAAATTTAGCAAAGTATCCAACAGCACTGCCCTTTTTCTTAGGTTGGACATTCTGTTTTTTTTTGCACTGGCTTTTGGACAACGGCTTTCTTTGTCTTGGGGTTAATCTTAGAAGTCTTGGCCTTTTTCTTTGCCTCCCTTTCCATGAATTCTTTCTCTAAAGCATCTTTCACTGGGGTATCCGTGGCAATGATGGTTTTCTTCCTCTTCCGAGCTCCTTCTGGCAGCTTCCTGGGGGGCGCTCTTGGGTAGGGCCTTACAGCTTCGGGTGTAACGGCGGTAGGGGAGGCAGAGCTTGGACCCGCTTCGTTATGACTATTCAATTCTTGCTTGACTTCTTTGGCCTCTGGAGCTGCACTGGGATTAGGGTCTGGTCTGTCGGTCAAAGCTGATGCGAGAAAATCGTCGTCTGTGAAAAATAGGTGGTTGAAGGGGAAAATCCCAGTAGCAGCAAAGCCACTGACAATTTTTTTCTGTGTGAAGGAGAGTTGGAAGGCCTTTCCAACAAGTTGAGCGATGATAGAGATGCCAATCGTCTGTCCGGGGTTGCTGACCATCCAGTCATTGCAGGCGATGTTGTAGTAGTTTTTGAATGATTTGTAGACTCTTCTGTCCATTGGCTGTAGCTTTCCGCTGGTGTGGGGTGGCAAAGTCAGAACCACTATCCCATTATCTTTGCAGCACTGAATGGCCTGGATCGACACATGAGAAGAGTGGTTGTCTTCTATCAGCAATATGGGTCTCTCTTTTGTACAGGGGGCATGTTTCACAACGTGTTCGAGGACAAGCAGGAAAATGTCAGATGTCATCCATCCTTTGGCAGAACCGCTACCACCACTGCCTGGTGGTGCACCATTCATCAACTGGGAGCCAAATCTTTTCCTTGGGAAGACGAAGTAAGGTGGCAAGAAATTACCTTGAGCATTGATGGTGCAGCAGACTGTGGTCAGTTCGCCTCGCTCAGCAGAAGTCACTTGGCCCACCTGTTTGTGCCCCTTGGGTGCCATCACATTTGGTGGTCTCTGCACTGTTGTTGCCCCGGTCTTATCTAAGTTATAAATATCACTAGGCTGAAACTTAAACTTATTCATAACAGTCTCCAAGTTGTCATAGAACTCGTTTACAGTTGTTCTGTTGAATGCCGTGGCTCTGGCCAAGCTTGTTCCCTCGGCTTTGCGGATAGACAGGTCTGGGAAGCGTTTCATGTAACTGTAATACCAGTCTTTCCCCATCATCTTTTTCTCATGCCATGTTGATGGCACCTTCAATTGGTTCATCTTTGCGATTTCGAAAGCGAATTGGCGGACGTTGAGCCGTGTCAAAGCATGGTGCATTTTGCATGCCTTTATCAAATAATCGTGAAGTTGCTGTTCAAGTTCATCAGTTAACACTTGACGGACTTGGTAATTCAGCTCAAATTTTAAAGTCAGCTTTTTATTGTCCGACGCGTTGCGAGCCTTATTTACATATCAACAGAGTGTTGCCTCTGGGATCTCGTATTTTTTGGCAGCAGCCCGTTGTGAAAGCTTCAATTCCAGTACCGCGTGCACGGCAAGCTTCATACGCTCTGCTTTATTAGGCATTCTGCAAAAGACCAATATTTAATGTTTGGGGGATGTAGCCTTTGTTACTGAACTTCTAGAACTTGTAGCCTAACCTAGAACCCCAGCCTAACCTGGGCGATCGAATTCCTAGATTAGTTCTACTTAGTGGTCTGAAGGGGGGGGGACAGGATGTCCCACGTTAGACTGGGACGAGATCATAAGAAATTACCCAAAATCTTTGGGGGCAGAAGCCTTAAACAGGGTGGTATGGAGGAGAAGTGTTCGCCAGTGTGTCGGTCTCAGGCGGCTTAAGGCTGCGACGAGTTTGTAGTAGTAGTAGTAGAAGTTAAAACTATCATATAGGCTACCTACCGCGTGAAGTTTATGAATTTAAAAAAATTTCGGGGTGCGCCACTATACCCTCCACCAAAATGCGCCTTTGTAGCCGAAATGCCCTCTTTTATCCATTTTGTGAACCAAAATTTGAAATAATGACCGAGAGACAAACAGATGGCTGCACTATGTTTAGAAATGTTGGAGCTTCCAGATGAACTAATATTCGCCAGAATTCGACACTATTTGTAGCCTACAAACCTTAGCAAAGTCAAAAAATATTTTCCATTTGTCCAAGATTTTATTTTTCAAAGCACTTAATCACATACCTCAAAAACTACAATCGCCCCAAAAAATTGAAAATGGCTGACGATCATAGACCATGTGACTGCCCTCCTAGTGCGTATTTTTTTTAGAATTTAATCCAATTACAGGTGGCAATGGGATCAAGCGCGCCACTGTAGCAGACTGCGCCACTGTACCCACCTCTCCCCTACCCTTGTTTTCGCGACCATTTATACATTTTTTCGTGTTTTCGGACAGATCTTGAGTTCATCAAGTCTATTTTTTTTAATCAATGATGTAATATTCTTATTTCATTATTCTTAAAGTTCTTATTTTCAAAGTAATTCTACCTTATAAATTAAGAATTGTGTTATTGAAATATGTTTCAACTTAGTTTTAGACCACCATGCAAAAAGTTCGGTAACAAAGTAGCAATACCAGATTATGTATGGAAATACCATTTTTACACATAAAATACTTTTGGCTCAAAGAAAAGCTGTCAAAATGCAAGTTGTGCTCCTAAAGTGTCAGCAGCTATTGGAACTCTGTCAAATTCTACTACTGGCAGCTTTGGAACTTTTTCCACACCTGGTTGTAGACTTTAAGAAAGTCTCATCCCAGTTTAGTAGGGAATGATGCTAACTTTATTTAACTGAGTTCTGAGTTTCTGAGTTCTTTATTTAACATTAAAATCCATAAACAAAAAATTACTTCAAGACAATCTCCCCCATAAGGCTCCATGGCCGGGAAAGAACAGGGGAGAAAAAAATACCAACAACAAAAAAATATAAACAAAAACCAAAAAACAAAATTGAGTCGCCCACCTTAATAATCTCCAAAAAATGACAAGCTAGGCAGGGGGTAGCACATGATTTCACCAACTCAATTAAATATCCAACTCAATCCAGAGACATCAACTCCAAGGAAAACCGGAATAAAAAATAAAGAGACAAAAAAAAACAAACAAAAAAACAAAACAAAAAAAACAAAAAACAACAAACAAACAAAATTATTTACTAGCTAGAAAATCTCTAACATAATTTTTGAACATACCAAACGAGTGGCAGTGTCGTACGAAATCTGGGAGCATGTTCCAGATCCTGTTGCAAGCTGTCAGAGGGTTGAAGTCAGACCTCACTGACGGTGTGTGAAGAACCAGTAAATTGTTGTAAGTGCGGAGATGATAAGTTGATTGATCAGAAACAAAAGATATATTATTACATATGGCAGCAGGAAGATGGCTGTGCAACTGTAAAAAAACGAAAGAAGAACAAGAAAGAAAATAGAGAGATTTCAAATCAAACAAGGGTTTAAGTGAAAAACGGTTAGTTTCCTGAATAAGAGTCCTTGCTTTATCATAAAGTTTTGAAAGTGGCTTCAGAAACGAGGGAAAAGTTGACATCCAAATAACAGAACAATATGAAACATAAGACTGAACTAGGCTGCAGAACAAGAGTCTAAGAATCGACCCTGGAAATATATATTTGAGCTTTCTAAGGATTCCGAGACTCCTGGAGACTTTCATTTTAATCAGCTCAATATGATGCTTGAACGAAAGATTTTCGTCAAGCAAGATGCCTAGGAATCGAACATAACGATCCTTAGGTCTACTTAGAGAACCTCTTGATAAATTTATTTCATTTAAATCAGGGCAAGCCTTTGAGACTCTGGAGAAAATGAGAAAACATGACTTTTCGACATTTAAGGCAAGATAATTTACATCAAACCACTGGATAACTCTTTCAAAAAGGGCTATCATACTTGAACGAAGATCAGACTCACTTCTACCAGTTGTGCCAAGAGTACTGTCATCAGCAAAAGCAATAAGTGTATCCGGTAAGGACAAACTCTTGTCACAGCTAGTGACGGATACTGGTTGACAAAGACGACAGCAAATGGTAGGTTTTAAATTTTTAACCGCATTAATAAGGTCATTGACGTAGATTAAAAAGAGTATCGGCCCAATGACAGATCCTTGTGGAACACCAGACTCTATTCCAGAAGGATTAGAAAAGTCCGGATGAACCGAGATGACTCGACCAGATAAATATGATAGAAACCATGAATAAGCATTCCCTCTTATACCAATATGGGACATTTTCAGAAGAAGAATCTTGTGTGTTAATGAGTCAATCGCTTTTCGAACATCAAGAAAAAGAGCAGCAGGTATCAAACCAGAGTCAAGAGCTGAATTTAAATAATTCAAGAGAGTTGCACATGCATGTTCAGTTGAGTGTTTCGCCCTAAAACCAAACTGAAAATCATGAAAAAAGTGTTTAGAATTAAGAAAATCAAGAAGTCGAGAAAGCATAGCTTTTTCAAAAATTTTACTAAACACTGATAAAAGAGATATGGGACGATAATTTGCAGGATCATTCCTTGATCCACCTTTAAAAAGGATGATAACACGAGCACGCTTTAGAGCACTTGGGAAGACACCATTTTCAAAAGAAAGATTGACAAGTCTCGTGAGGGCACACACAATGACAGGAAGAATGAACTTGACAACCTTAGTCGGAATACGGTCTGGGCCAGAAGATGAAGAACCCCTCAAACAATTGACAATTCTGGCTATTTCAGCTTCAGAGACAGGTTCCAATGCCATTGATTTAGGACAAGGTGGTCCTAGATAAGACCTAAAATCAGGTAGAGAAGAAGAAGGACTTACAGAAGAGGCTGTAGTTTTGCCAATATTAGCAAAATAGGAAGTAAACGCATCTTGAACTTTTAGCTCACCCTCTACATTTTTCCCGTCAATCACAACACTTGAAGGGACAGAAGGAGGCAGAAAAGATGGCCTGATAACAGAATTGATTACTTGCCATGTCTTCCTAATGTCTTTACCGCACGCAGAGAACTTTCTATGATAAAATAACGATTTAGCCCTTCGGCAAAGCGAATTGTAAACTCTTCTATAAGCTTTGAAAAGTTGAAGCCGAGAATCACGCGAAAATGGCTTAGAGCATCTGTAAGCCTTCCAAAGATAATTTTTCTTCCTCCAACTTTTAAGGAGTCCAGGAGTCATCCAAGGATTCAAAGGGGTTGTTCTTTTCGATACTGGATTCGACTGGGGTGTATCACATGTATCAAAGATAACTTCTTTCAAAGAATTATAAAACGAATTAAACAAAAAGTCTCTATATCAGATTCATTTTCAGAAATACTCGACGAACGACCTGCCAACCGTGACCTAAGAATATGCAAGTCCTGATCATTAAATTTTAAAGAGGAAAAACCAGCTTCTTGGCTCCTCCTTGGCAACGAATCGGAAAAATCATACATGGAAAAAACAGGAAAATGGTCTGAGATATCACTCATCAATATAGAATTTCGTACCAACGTCAAAGATGAAAAAATATTATCAAGCAAAGAAGCGGCAGTGTTAGTTATGCGAGTTGGAATGCATGCAGAACGCAGTGTTCCACAAGCGAGCATTGTCGAAAGAAAATCCAAGGACGAGGATGACCTCCGGTCAAACAAATTAAGGTTGAAGTCGCCCATAATTACAAGTTCACATGAATGAATGAAGATTCCCTCCCTGTCTAACCAAGTTAAGGGATTACCAAGATAAGGATTTGCTAGCCTACTGTATCAAGTGCTTATAACTTTTCAAATTGATAAGACAGTGAAATGAATCATTTGTCCTTTTTAGTTAAAGATCAAGAGTTACAGTAGTGGTTTTTCCCCTTCAGAAGGAAATATAGTAAAATCTAAAAACACTATAAAACACTTACTTATATTATTCCTAAGAATATTTCACTTAGCTTTACCTCCCTCCCCCGTTAATGGTCAAATATACAGCCCAAATTATAAGCTACATTCTTCATGAATTTTCCTGCTACTTGATGCTGTCAATGCTGCTTGTTTGTTTGTCATAAAATTAACGTGAAGGAAAGAGTCACACGTAGAAAATTCATGGATAATTTAACCCTTGTTTTGGGCTATATATTTGAACATGGGGGGTGAGTGTAAAGTAAAGTGAATCAATATTAGGGATGATATAAGGGAGTAATTTATAACTTTTTAAAGTAAATTTCAAAGTTTTATAGTGTTTCCTTCTGAGGAGAAAAACTACTATAATAAACATAATGAAATAATGAAAACAAAATATAATGAAACAGAGAAGCTGGGGAACAAACTAGAATAATAAACAGGTGGGCTATTTCGTATACAGCCTAGGGTAAAAGACTCCTTTTTGGCAAAGACCATTTTTCTTTGGCATCCTGGAAAAATAAAGACGGGTTTTCAGACTCCCCCTATCATGGTTGCAGCTACTAACCACAGAGCAAAACACGTTTTTAAGAAAAATCTGCCTAGTGAAAAAAATTACAATCTCACACTGAATTAGGAATGGTAATTATTCTTTCCGTTAATCTTAAGAGTAAAAGTTTATTGCGAAAAGAAATTTATGGTGATCATAAAAAAGAGCCTGAAACCCCGTGAAAATGGCATCTGATTGGAATAAAAAGTGCACCATTGGAATCAGCATGGTCAAAAACCTTGCATAGGACAATTACAGCCATTCACCTTGAACACAAAGAAAAAGCACTTTTTTGCATGGGTAGCACTGATGTGTCTCCTTTTTTGCTTTTTTTTTTTTTTTTGCTAGTGCCTTTTTTTAAGTGATGGAAAAGATTGAAGGGCAACTATCCCACCTCCTTATAGGCCCCCTCCCCCAAAGTCATCATATAAAATTTCGAGACAGCCATTTTGTTTAACATAGATAAAAGGTCAAATAAACATGGTTTTGATTTTGATATGACCCTCCTTAGTCCCTGGGGAAGGTTGTACACGGTGCTGGGCATATCGGTATTGCAGTATCGGTATCGGTCGCATTGGTATCACATATATCGTATTGGGCATATCGGTGTCGGTATCTTGTGCTTGTTTGTTTGTTTTTTCAGTCATTTTCTAGGCTCATTTTTTAAAGCATGTCCCGGGAAGGAAATCTATTTCAATATCATGGTTGCAGGGGTAGCTGCAATTTAGTAAAGAGCAAACAACAACCCATAGTAACCAAAATTTAAAAAACGCGTTTTGAAAAAAAACGGGGTCCCACTTGTTAAGTGGAAAATCTTGGATTTACTTTTTAAGTAAGTCCATTTGGTACCACTTCTTAAGTGGGAAATCTTAGAAGTATAAAACCATAGCATTGTAATAATTATGGTCCAAAACCCTTAACTGGAGGAACACCTCCCGCACATTCCTCCTCCAGGGCCCCTAAATGAGCTACCTACAAACCCCAATATATTAAATTACATTATTAGGGGTCTGGTTCTCTTAGTACAGCGCTGGACCTCAAATTAGATAATCATGCGTTCAATTCCAGCTTGGATTTTTTTTTTCAATCATAGTTTATCCCAACTTATGATTACTTTTCAGATAATCCACTGTTTTTGCAAATTTGATGCACTCATTTTTAAAGCATATCCCGGAAAGGCTCATTTTAAACCTACTACCCAAATCTACATGAGTTTTATCAATTTTACCATCCATATAGCACTAAAAACTGAAAAAGTGCCACATTTTTCTTTTCAAGTATTAAGTACTAGTATTAGGTTAATGCACTGTTTCATTTAAGTTTTTATTGATGATTGCTGATCAAAGTTTATGTCATTTGTGCCTTTCGTTTATGTTATTGTACTGTGTTCATGGCTGTATATGTGGCTTTAAAATACACTTGTCTATATATGTATATATCTATAGCACTAAAAACGGCACTTTTGGTGCCACTTCTTAAGTGGAAGAGTTTGGAAGCACAAAACAGTATCATTGCAATAATTATGGTCCAAAGCCCTTAACTGGAGGTTTATAAGAACCCCTCGCATATACTCCCCCCTCCAGACCCTCTTAATACGTTTCATAAGTCGCCTACTCATCTTTAAAGTAAAAGATTATTGTGAAAACAAATTAACTAAAATTAAAAACTTTTCAACTAAAGATCTACCAAAAATTAAGCTTGAATGATCAACCGTTTTGAATTGAGCCCTCAAACTTCACTCTGCGATGAAGCCTTAGTGCTAGTTCTAACGGCGGTAATTGAAGGGAAGGAATGTCCTTGCCCCCTTAGTTTTTTGCTCCTGGCTAGGTTTTGAAAAAAAAAACCTTTTTTGGTCATTTCATTGGAAAAGGCATTTTTTTTTTTCATTTGAAAAAATGGGGGAAACAACTGAAAGTCTACTTTGTGGGAATTGGCTATTAAGTCAAACCTTTAAAAAGCGATAAGGTATAAATATAAGCTTTTACATGAGCCCTTAGACCGCTCTCTTTTGTTACAGTAACCTTCTGGTTTCTGCTAGTTACTAGGCGATTTATAAACCCCTGTCTTCATTACCGATTTTTCAGGCAAAATCGAAAAACAAACGTTCCCGAAAAACATGTATTGTTTTGTGAAGTATGGATAATGAACTTTATGTTATCGACTGAACTTTTTCGTAGCTGTCAAGGTTGTCTGTAGTATTTTCTAGAGGTGTCGTATCTCCCCTAGATCGGTGATAATTATAAATTATATTAAAAATAAGTATTCAAATGAAACTGAAGAGCGACATTAAAACTCAAAACGAACATACATTATTCCGTATTATAGGCAGCGCAATAGCTCTGTCTAAGTAAAGAGCAATGCATTATTATTATCTTTTTTTTAGACATGCACTTCATATTGAAGGAGTTGTCGTAGAAACTTCAAAAAGGGTTCATTCGATTGGATATCGAAAGGGCTAGTACCCTATTTAATAGCCGAAAGTGAATAGAGGACAAATAACATCCCTCCCACGCAAACTATTTCCCCAAAAACATTCAATCAAAATTTTTAGTTAGCCATTTTGTTCAACGTAGTTAAAGGATCCGGAAACTATGTCTTTGAGGATGAAAACCCCCCTAGAACCCTCAGGGCAAGGGTTGTATGTTATGGCCTTGGGCCATATAAGCTTTATATAGAAAAGGTGATAGTATAAATTTCAGAAGGGGCTCCTTGGATTCCTAATCGGGTGATTAGTGCCTATTTGAGACTAAGAGCGATAGAAGGGTGGATACCACCCCCCCCCCTCGTATTTTCCCGAAATACATCTGATAGAAATTTTGAAATGGCCTTTTGTTGTCTTAGATACTTCGGAAAGAGCTCATTCGATTGGACATTGAAAGGACTAGTGCCCTTTTTAATAGTCGAATGTGATTGGAAGACAACTAATCCCTCTATCACGCCCACCATTTCCCCAAACATATCCAATAAAAATTTTGAGATAACCATTTTGTTCAACGTAATTGAACAGTCCAGAAATTATGTTTTTGAGGATAGAAACCCTCCCCCCACAGCCATCAGACCAAGAGTTTTAAGTTATGCCCGGGGCATATTAGGTATACATAGAAAGGGTGATCGTATGAACTTCGGAGTCGGCTCACTGGATTTGTAATCTGAAGTTCTAGTGCCCTTTTCAAGACTCACAGACCGTGGATACCCCCCCCACCTCGTATTTTCCGAAATGGATCTGATAGAAATTTTGAGATGACCATTAGCTGTCAAAGAAATTTCAAAAAAGCTTATCCGACTGGAATTTGAAAGAATCATTGCCCTTTTCAATAGTGGAAAGTGATCGGAGGGCAACTAACCCCCCTCCCGCGCCCACCATTTCCCCAAATACATCCAATAAAAATTCTGAGGTAGTCATTTTTTTCAAATTAACTGAAAGGTCTGGAAATTATTTATCTGAGTACGACAACCCCCCCACAGCTCCAGGGCAAAGGTTGTAAGTTATGTCATGGGGGCATATAAGGCATATATAGAAAGAGTGATCGTATAAACTTTGGAAATGGATCTCATAGAAATTTTTAGATGGTCATTTGTTGTCGTAAAAACTCTGAAAAGGGCTCATTCAGTTGGAAATTGAAACGGCTAGTGCCCGTTTTAAAAGTTGAAAGTGATTGGAGGACAACTACCCCCCTCATACGGCCACCCTTCCCCAAACATATCAAATAATAATTTTTAGATAGCTATTTTGATCCACGTAAGTGAAAGGTCCAAAAATTATGTCTTTGAGGATGACAACCCCCCCTCACATCCCTCTGGGCAAGAGTTGTAAGTTATGCCCTGGGGGCATATTTGGATACCCCCCCCCCAAAAAAAAAAAAAAAAACTCGTATTTCCCACAAAATGCATCTCATAGAAATTTTGAGATAGCCATTTTTGTTGTTGTAGAAACTTTGAAAACAGCGCACTAAAATGGATATTGAAAGGGTCAGTGCTCTTTTTAATAGTTAAAACTGATTGAGGACAGCTAACCCCTTCCCTCGCCCACCATTTCCCCAAACACATCCATTAAAAATTTTGAGATAGCCATTCTGTTCAATATAATTGAAAAGTCCGGAAATTGTGTCTTGGAGGATGAACCTCCCCCAGCCTTCAGGGCAAGGGGAGTTGTGGCATGGGGGCCTATAAGGTATATATAGAAAGTGTGATCGCCTAAACTTCGGAGGTGACTCGCTGGATTGGTAATCAGAAGGGCTAGTACCCTTTTTAATAGTTGAATGTGATTGAAGAACAACTAATCCCCCTCCCATGCCCACTATTTCCCCAAACATATCCAATCAAAATTTTCAGGTAACCATTTTGTTCAACATAGTTGAAAGGACTGGAAATTATATATTTAAGGATGACAACCCCCCTATAGCCCTCATGGAAAGAGTTGTTAATTATGACCTGGGGGCATATACACATTATATAGAAAAGGTGAAAACTTCGGAAGAGGCTAACTGAATTGATAATCAGAAATTTTAGTGCCTTTTTTGAGATTCAGAGTGATGGAAGGGTGGATACCACCCCAACCAGTTGTATTTTCCTGAAGTGCATCTGATAGAAATTTTTAGAGGGTCATTTGTTGTCATGTAAACTTTGAAAACGTCTTAGATACTTCGGAAAGAGCTCATTCGATTGGAAATTGAAACGGCTAGCACCCCTTTTAATAGTCGAAAGTGATTGGAGGGTAACTAACCCCCCTCCCACGCCCACCATTTCTCCAAACACATCCAATCAAAATTTTGAGATAGCAGTTTTTTCAACGTAATTGAAACGTCTGGAAATTAATTTATCTGAAGATGACAGCCCCCTCCCCATAGCCCTCAGGGCAAACGTTATAAGTTGTACCCTGGGGGTATATAAGGTATGTATAGAAAGGGTGATTGTATAAACTTCGTAGGGGAGCATTGGATTGGTAATCAAAATCTCTAGTGCCCTTTTTAAGATTCAGAGTGATCAGAAGGGATACCCCCCCCCCCCCTATACCTCGTATTTTCCCAAAGTACATTTGATTCTAATTTTGAGATGGCTATTTATTGTTGTAGAAACTTCAAAAAGGGCTCATTAGATCAGAAATTTAAAAGGTCAGTACCCTTTTCAATCGTCGAAAGTGATTGAAAGGCAACTAACTCCCCTCCCAAGCCCACCATTTCCCCAAACACATCCAATCAAAATTTTGAGATGGCCGTTTTGTTCAATATAATTGAAAGGTCCAGAATTTATGTCTTTGAGGATGGCAACCCCCCCCCCCTGACAGCCCTCAGGGCAAAATTTGTAAGTTATGCCCTGGGGGCATATAAGGTATATATAGAAAGGGTGATCATATAAACTTCGAGGGGGCTCATTGGATTCGTAATCAGAATAGAATAGAAGAGAATAGAATGGGCACAATGCATTATTATTTAAAAATGTTAGACATGCACTTCATATTGAAGGAGTTGTTGTAGAAACTTCAAAAAGGCTCATTCAATTGGAAATTGAAAAGGCTAGTACCATTTTTATTAGTCAAAAGTGATTAGTCAAAAGTAGGGCAACAAACCCCTCCCCCTACAGCCATCAATTCCCGTAATACATCAAATCAAAAATTTTTAGATAGCCATTTTGTTCAGTGTAGTTGAAATATCTGGAAATTATGTCTTTGACAACCCCAATACCTTCTTTTTAAAACTTCTTTTGAAAAAAAAAACATTTTTTTAAACTGAAAGTAAGGAGCAACGTTAAAACTTAAAACAAACAGAAATTACTCTGTATATGAAAGGGGCTTTTCCTTCCTCAACGCCCCACTCTTTACGCTAAAGTTTGACTCTTTCTTTCAACTTTACTTTATAAAACTGTAAAAAACTGAAATGTTTTCAAAATCTTAATGAAAAAATACCAGTATGTGTCAATTTAACTGACAATTCATGGTAATTTGTTTGTTGTTTTTTTCCAGTAAAGCGCAAATTGTGTTCTGGACTTGAGAAGGCATAGGGGTTATCAGCCCTACTTGTGTTAGTTTTTGCTCATTTTGAGTTTGACTTAGGTATTTATTGTAATTGCTGTTTGTATGGATAGTGATTTGTGGTAGTTTTATGCATGAAAGATTATTTGACTTTAATTTTTGCTTATTTTTGGCTTAAAGGAGCTCTTTACTTTTCTTTGAAAAACTTGTCTTGTGGAATTTTTTTTTATTAATTAATAAATAAAAAAGATCATCGCAGCATTGTTTCTACATTAAATTTTAATTAAAAACAAACAAAGATTAATTTAAAAATAAAACTTGTTCTAAGGTAAGTATAGAGCAAGGTTGAAACTGAAAATAGACAAAAATCATTACTTCATGGCCTATCTAGTATATATCAATAAAATTAGTACAGATAAACAAGCTAATTATGTTTCCCTATGTTTCTAAGATTATATAAAACTAGAGCTTTACTAAAAACACAAAATAATAAAGGAGTTTTGGTACAATAAAAGCAAACCTATAAAGGACACTTTTTACAGAATAAAAAAATTGTCAATCCCTTTAAGATAAAGCAACAGTCCATTTTAGGATTGTTGCTTTATTATTATTATTATTTTTTTTCATTTTGGTATCAATTCTGCACACTGACTCAGTTTAATGACTGGCTCCTGTTTTGGCTCTGAAAAGGACATGTCATGATTAGTTTGTAGCCAAATTCAAAGTAAATCCAACTTGATAGCATTAGGACTATAGACAAGCTTTAGAATTTGCATTTTAGCTTGAAATTCCCTGTTGTTTAGATAAAAATAACCAGATTTCGAGAGTTCATATCATGTCTTGTTTGATCTTCATTCTAAGTAATACCAAATCATATTTCTTACAGTTTAAGCTGGTAAATTACTCACTATTGGTATTAGAGCTGCTACCTGATAAATCAATTCAATATTTCTGTATGCTGTTCAATTACTTTGAGGCTATTAAAAAAAATTAATTTTATGCGCATGACTCTGTAAGCTCAGCCAGAGTCAACCCAGCTTTAAATGGGTACCTGGAGAAATCTGGGGAAGGTAAACGGGAAGGGTGTGCGAAGCACAGGATGGTTGGCCCCCAGCCTCCTATTGCACTTCCTGGCTGAAGGGCCAAGAAACGGAGATCAGCACCACCAGTAGGGACTGTGAAGTCTAATGCTGTGTTCTTTACCTTTTTTTTATTTTTTTAAGATAATTTTAGTTGTATACTGAAAGTTACTGATGTCACAACTGGAGTAAGACTATGAATAGCTCTATAAATTAGTTTATTGTTGTCAGGCTACATACTCACTTTTGACACAGAAATCAATATTCCTGTTTTTTATGCTTAATTTTTGTGTTTTCATTACAAGTACTAGTTTTTAATAGTTCTAGAAACATAGAGAAACATAATTAGTTGGTTCATTTGTACTAGGGTAAAGGCACCAATGATTCAACAGTGCAATTTTGGCACCACTGTCAAAATTTTCCTTCAAAACAGGATAACTCTGCTTATTTGTGACTTGGAACGCCATCTCTTAAAGAAATCATTATGTTTTTGACATTGCAAAATGTGGACACTATATCTAATACACTCAGATAAGAAAAGAATATTCAATTCAATAAGTTTTTTGTTTTCAACACAAAATGAACTCCTGACAATTTTTTTTTAGCTATATCATGTTCAAGCTGTCATTACTTCTTTAATATTACGAATGCATCAAGATCCATCTGCCAAGTGGCAGTGCGCATTGGTACAAATGCATCAAGATCAGGCCGAGTGGATTGGTGTGCTGGATTCATGATCCTTTGTCTGAGAGGACGCGGGTTCAAATCCCAGTGTACCCAATTGTTCAGTTTGGGATGGGTGTCAGTGGTGTGACTCTGTAAGCTTAGCCAGAGTCGACCCAGCTCTAAATGGGTACCTGGAGAAATCTAGGGAAGGTAACAGGAAGGGTGTGCAAAAGCACAGGATGGTTGCCCCTCAACCCCCCACTGCACTTCCTAGCTGAAGGGCCAAGAAACAGAGATCAGCACTACCAGTAGGGACTGTAAAGTCTAATGCTGTATCCTTTACCATCAAGATCCATCTGATCTTCTCTAAAATGTAGCCACATTGGCTTTTTCTAGATAAAATTGAGTTAAAATGGCAGCTAATATTATATTGATAAAACTATGTTCCAAGTGTTGAAAATTCTTGTCTGATGTAGTGGAATAACAGACGAACTAAAAATTTTCTTCAGCTTTATTCAAATGTAGATATTGGCTTCTATTATGAGATTCACTTCTTTAGAGAATAACTTATAGTAACCTTGTCAAAATGTTCAACAGACAGCAACAGGTCCTATCCAAATATGGGTCACTATCAAAATTTCACTGAACATGTAAAACAGATGAGAAACAATTGGTGTCAAAATTCAAGGGTCCTCTGATAAAAATATAGTTGCTGAATTTATGGGTACTTTCTCAACATTGAAAGATTTTGATGATTATTATTAACAATATTTCACACACAAAAAACTTTAAAAGTTTTTTAAATAATAGTTTTACTGATTTGATGCTATATTTTTCCATCTTCCAAGGAACTGCTCCTTGGCCTCATACTATGTTCATATTTTTAAGCATTTGACTTGGTTGATCAAAACACCCTAATTCTTTATCACTGAATAAATTTGAACTAGACCTTCTCTTAGAAAATTTTATATATGTTTTCTTTCAGATAGATCCCAAGCTGTAAAATACTAAACATTCTCACTGAACCCCTCACTAATTAGCATGGACTTCCTCAAGGAACCTTGTTAGGACCACTCTTATCTGTATTATTGATTAATGAAATTGGCAAGATTCCCTCAAAGGTGTTAATATGTAGATAACCTGCTGATCCTTGAAGTATGTCATAGAACTATCAAAATGACCCTTGTCAAAATCCTGCCCGTGTTTTGGATAAAGCTAAAAATTTACAAATGAAAGTAAATTTCAATTAGTCAAATATAATGACAATAAACATTTTAAAATTCTTGAAATCCACTTTTGTTTTCTAAGATGCTATCCCGCCCAAAATGCTAATGAAACATGTTGAACTCCTTGGTGTCACAAACTTTTAACAGTCTTAAGTAGGACATGCATATTTCAAGAATTCTGGACTTTCACAACAAAGAATAGTCAAAACTACAAATTTTTAAAGTGGATTAAAATGGTAGATTAACTTTGAAACTGCCAAATATTGAAAACACTTTCACTGTGAACAACAAAATTGCACCAGGATCCTCCACAAGTACTTGATGTGTTGAATTAGGTTCCAACTTACATCAAAAACAGGTAACTCTTTTGTTCTGTCAAATTATAGGTTAAAATGCTCCAATTTAAGAAAATTTGTACCCTTTTCTAATAAAACTTCCAATCAAACAGTTAGATTCATAGATGTTTTTCCTACATA
Source organism: Artemia franciscana (assembly GCF_032884065.1). Lineage (NCBI taxonomy): Eukaryota > Metazoa > Arthropoda > Branchiopoda > Anostraca > Artemiidae > Artemia > Artemia franciscana. The sequence goes on along the minus strand of NC_088878.1, from coordinate 2,642,943 downwards.
CTGAAACCCATTTCAAACCAAAAGTTTCCAAATTGAGCCTTTCAGAGTAAAAGAAGTAGTTTTTTACAAAAACTGTCAAATCAGTGGTACCTTTACCCTTGTTTTATTGAAGTAATATTTTTGTCTGTTTCAAATTTCAACTTTGTTCTTTACTTTCCTAGGAAAAACTTTTTTTTTTTTAAATTAATGCAAGTACAGACCCAATCACCTCTCACTAGAGCCAGCTCAGTGGGAGTAATTTGTCATCATAAATTGAATGTGGTCTCTATTTTGACAAGCAATTGAAAAAAAAATTATATTTAATATTTTTGGTTTATACAAAATAAATATCAAGAAATAAAAGTGATATATTTAGAATCAAAAGACAATCAGCTTTCTGTTAATATGCAAATAAAACTGAAACACCAAATGGATATATACACCAAACAGATATATACACCAAAATAGGATAATTAGCATTTTTAATTTTTAGCTATTCATCAACTTATACAATTTTTTTAGCCTAATTCCTATTTGGTAACAAGGATATACATGCAGGGTTGGTCCTTTACATAAAGAAACATGTTAAGAAAACAATTCTTACTTCATAATATGCAGAATAATAATAGTTTATAAATTTTGTATAGTCAGAATTTTTAACGAAATCCTGAAAAATAAACATGAATTAGACTCTATTTTCTATTTTCAACTTATCTATATTTGTAGTTAGACATCATCAATGTCATCTATTAAAAATATACCAATAGACAAATGCTGATAAATTAGGTTAAGTAAAATTAGATTAGTTAAACAGCACTTCAATTTTTTGTTTATAAATGATTATCAAGACTTAACAAATGAACACAGATATTTGAAAATGTGACAGAAAAACTGGAAAAAGACAGAAAGAAATGAAGATAAGGTTCTCCCATTGCAAAATAAGTTAACTAGGATTATACAGCACATTATGAGGTAAGAATTGTTTTCTTGATATGCTTCCTTATATAGAGGACCAACCCTATACCCATACAGTAACAACTTGTGAAGGTTTGAGTTTTACATAATTTTGACTAATTGGATACTGTTTTTCCCCCTGGCTATATGCTTAGACATCTGGTAGCCTACCATTAGGCAGGGGGCAGGATATATTTCATTTTATTTGAAAATAGAACCAATTTTGGAAGTTCATAAAGTCCAGTTCCCTATGATGGGGGAAGGGGTGGAGGTAGTTACTACCAAAGACTTCCTTAGAGCATTATTGGGCTCTTGAAACATTCCTGCAAGTTTTATTCACTTAACTATTCTAATTTCCAAGGTACCAAAAACTATTTATGGTAAAATTCTAGTTAATTGACTTCTTGCTATCTCAGAAAGGGTCTAGGTTAGGAAAATGAAACTTTCAGGGATGAATCTACAGACTAAAGTATGTCCTGGGAAGGTATTTTGAAGCAACCACCTCCACTCCTTCTCCCTCTAGAGGGCCCTGACTTTTGATGACCTTTAAAAATATGTGTGTTATAAAAGTGAAACCTTGCAAAATAGATCTTCTGCTTAATTGACATACAACAAAATTGTTTTCAGCTTCATAAATAGGCTCAATTCCATTTTATAAGGTTTTAAAAATATGCAAATACATTTCCTAAATTTTGAAAATAAAAAAATTATATGGCTCAAAATTCTACTCAAATAACAGGAATTGCATTTTCAGAACTAAAGGCAGAGAAAAGCAACTAGTAACTGAAAATTAAGGTAAAATGTTGGTTTGTCAAAATTTCAATAGGCATAGACCTGTCATGTAGGCAAATTTCAGGGCCCTCTATAGGGAGAAGGAGTGGAGGTGGGTACTTTAAAATACCTTCCTGGGACATACTTTAGCCTCTAGACTTATCCCTGAAAGTTTCATTTTCCTAACCTAAACCCTTGCTGAGATATCAAGAAGTCAATTACTACTACTACTACTACTACTACTAATAACTCACTGCAGCACCAAGCCGCCTGAGGCCAACACAGCTACGCACACTCCACCTCCAACCTAATCTATTTAAAGCCTCCCTCTTTACACCCTCCCAGGAAGTTCCCATTTCCTTTAAATCTTTATTTATAACATCCTCCCAACCCAGACAAGGATGACCTGCTTTCCATGTAGCCCCAGAAGGTTGGCCAAAAAGACAATCTTTGCTAATCTGTCATCCTTCATCCGTAGAATGTGGCCTAGCCATCTCAACCTTTCTTTCATTATAGCCCCAGAAAGTGGGATTGAACCACACTTTCTGTACATCCTACTGTTTGAAATATGGTCAGTCAGCCGGGTACCCAGAACAATCTGTAGGCAATTTCTCTGGAAAACATCTAGTAGATTTTCATCTGCTTTTTGGAGTGCCCATGCTTCAGAGCCATATTTGACCACTGTCATCACTGTAGCTTCCAATATTCTAATCTTGGTTTGCAGACTTATCTTTCTATTCTTCCAAACTTTTTTTTAACTGTGGAAAAACACCCTGAGCCTTAGCTATTCTACTTTTAACATCTTCACTGCTCCCACCATCTTTACTAATAATACTACCAAGGTAACTGAAGCTCCCAACCTGATCAATCTTTTCATTACCTAATGTCACCTGTTCATCTTCACTTATTCCTAGCCTTAGTGACTTAGTCTTCTTAACATTAATTTTTAAGCCTATTTTAGCACCCTGAACTTGTAAAACCTCTAAAAATTCATTCATTTTGCTCATACTTTCATCTAGTATGCTTAAATCATCAGCATAATCCAAGTCCGGGAGCATTCTTCCTCCCCATTTGATTCCATGGTCTCCAATTGCCTTTCCTGTGCTCTTTAAGACAAAGTCCATCAAAATGATCCATATAAAGGGGGATAGAACACAACCCTGCTTAACTCCTGATTTAATACAAAACCAGTTGCTAACCTCATTTCCTACATTACCTCAGCAGTATTATTCTTGTACATACCGCAAATCACTTTAATGTATTTTTCTGGTATACCATATAATGATAAGACCTTTGTTAACACTGTTCTATCAACAGAATCAAAAGCTTGCTCATAATCGATAAAACTGAGGACCAAAGGTGTTTGACAACAAAGGGACTTCTCAATTATTAACCTAAGAGTGAAAACATGGTTGACACATCCTCTACCTTTTCTAAAACTGCATTGTTCTTCTCTTAAAACTTTGTCTACAGCATGTCTCAGTCTAAAAAGTATCATATTACTCAGTAATTTGCTACCTACAGAGAATTCAATTAACTAGAATTTTACCCTATTTATTTCAGATTTAACTCCTTTAAAAAAATAAAGACAGTCTTTTCAGAAAGCAATTGTTTAGGTCTTGGCCTACCTTATGGCTAACATGCAGGTAGGGTTAAATGACTATAAGGCCTATGAAGAATAATAGTAATAATCAACAGCAATTACAGAAGCAAATTTTTAATACTTACATAATTGTAGAGGAATAGTACATTCAAAATCTTATTTTTACTAATCATGGACATTTTTAGGATTTGAAAGAAGTTTTTTCAAAGCCGCATCGTTGTCAACGATTATTGAAAGGATAAGCGTTAGACGATAGTGCAATATTGAGCCAAATTAAAAGGATGCTTGCGTACATTTATGGAAGAAGCATTTTTAACTCTGCCTTTGAAATTATTTAGTCTGCTGAAACAGTAAAAGATCTAGTCCCAGAGCATACAAATTAAACTTTTTCCTTTTTATGTTTAGTTTAATTTTTGGAACGAAATTAATTATAATTTTGTGTCACAAGTTAAATGATCCTGTTTTCAAACTGTTATAAGAAAACCCGAGTGCCATAAAAAAAAAAAAAAACAAAGCTTTATAATCCTTTTCTATTCCCCTCCTGTAATCTACGCTAATCTTAATGTAATCTTAATGGAAGAATAAAAAACCTTTACGTTCGACAACCTAAAAATAATCTACCAATAAGAAACAAGTTTATATTCTGACGAATATTAATTAAACCTATGTGATAAAACAATAGCAAAGACAAATTTTTTTTAGAGGAACAAGATCAAATTTTATTTTTGAACTACAGGCAAAAGTAACCACAAGGGTAGGATTTAATAAACAATAACTAAATGATTGGAAGATAATTTATCCTAAAAATATATTCCGACAATGGTCAAGTATGGTTTTTAAATAAAGGTGCTTTAAAAGACAGAGGAAGAATTGTTAAATGTTGTCCATGTCAATTGTCTTTGAATATTCTCAGGTATGTGTTTTGCTAAGAGTAAATCAAATAAAAAACTGCATGAAAAATATGGTCCTACCCCATTTTCTAGAGCTGCAATGAAACAATGGATGAAATGACTTCTGCATGTTCTATGTATGAAGAACAACAAATTGCCAAAGGTTTTTTCATAGCCATCCATCTGGGGCCAAACTGATATATCATCACCGCCGAATGAGAATGGATTACGATACAAGAAGGGAATTAAAGACAATTGAAACTTTTTAGGAATGGTAGAGAGTAAATCTTTGAATAAACTGAGCTGGTGGAGAAGTATGTGAAGCTGAGTTGGCCTCAGGCGGCTTAGTGCTGCAACAAGTTTATGCTAATAGTAGTTGTGCTGATGGAAATATTATGATTTTAATATATTTTGACATACTCATATGAATGCATGGGAAACTTATAACATAATGGCATTCATTTTAAGAGATGAAAGGCTAAACCATTTGAAAAACTAAATTTTCTCATGTTTTGCTAAAAAAAACCAATTTTCTCCTGTTTTCATTGGACTAGCTTTTTGGTCTGTCAGTAAAACACAAAAGCTAAAATATGCTTAAGTCTTGTAACAAAGTTTAATGCTCCCAAAAACAAATTGTAAAGATCGGCAAATACATTTTTGAAGAAATATTCTTAAATTTTCCCACTGAGGGCTCACATTGCGAGTAACTTCTCAAATAAGCCAAAATACAAATTAAAAGGACAACCAATTTGAGGGAAATTTATTTTTTCTTTTTTTAAAGATTCTAGTTAGTCCTAGTTTTCAGTATAACCAAACTGACCGGGGTTTTAAAAATGTTGGATAGGAAACTAAGAACAGCTTAAATCTTAATTTACTTTTTTTCATTAAGCCATCGCTAAATGTTCTTGTTTAAATTAATTGGGCTTGTACCGTTTGAAAATGGTCTAAGCACATTTGAACAGAAGTCAGAAAAAGGTAGTGGGTTCCTGAAAAATTTAGTTCTTATGTCTCATTTACCTAACGTATTCACCCAATGATTTTAAGTCAGTTACTGAAAACAAGCATGGCAATCTTTCTGCTGAAAAGTTGATAGTGGCCTGGGGAGTAGCCACTGGCCCCTTCTTTTGTCTCCAAATTATGTAAATTGGAAATTTGTGAATGAATCTGTTTCAAAAGTCGTCCAGCATGCCAATATTTCTGCTAAAAACAGGGCCCATACTTACCCATAATGTGCCCTTAACTAAATAAATTGATAAATGGCATGCCTAGCCTTGTACTGAAAAAGTGGTGGCAGCAAGTATGGAAGGGTCTATGGTGCTTTGATTCTCCTATCATATCGATTGAAAATCATTGCGTAATTCAAGTTCAAGTAAGGTGCAATATACCTACCTCTCTGCTGGAAAGTTGGTTGGGGAAGGGACAGGATGATGATAGTGAGGCTCGGGACCAACTTTGTGCAGCTAAATTTAATGATTGAAAATCTTTGTAGAACTCCACTTCAATCTAAGTGCAAAAATTTCCACCTTTCGAACGAAAAATGTGGGCTACCGCCTTAGAAGTTGACAATTGGAGTGATGTTTGAAGGATTTTTGAAGAGCCAGAGATCCATTATGTTCCTCCAAGAATATATTTAAAATCCTTGCATGATACTGCTTTAAAATAAGCGCAGCAGGCCCTCCTTTTTGCAAAAAGTTTGTGGGGAGGGGGAGGAAGAAGGAGGGCCCGGGGACGCAAATTTTCTCCTTTAAGGACATTGATCGGTAATCCTTGTGCTACCTTAAACTTTAGATTTTCCTGTGCCTCAAGAGCCACTGAGAGTATACAACAAAAGTAGTCAGTCATCCCTCATCGCTGCAGCAGCCCAGACATCTTCCCATTCAGGTTGAAGCAAGGCATTGATATTTGAGAGATAAGTTCGGTAGGCTGTTCGTAACGGTTTTTCAGGCGTCCTTTTCTTCAGGTACTACGTGGCCACCACTGCAAGGCGACCTTTAGCAGTCGAGTTTTGGGTATGCAAATCACACGTAGGAGATATCTCTACTTTTGGTATTTAGTAACTTCAAAAACTAGGGGCTGAGACAACTTCTGCCGCACTAACATCTTCTGTTTGAGACATCTTTTGTAAACATCTCGTTTGTTATTTTGTTGGTCCAATGGTTATTTAGAATGCACCTTAAAAAGATGTTTTCGAACCCGAAGAGTTTCCTTTCAAGATATTGACCTAAGTGCCAGTTTTCAGAACAATATACAAGCGTCGAAAGGCCATTGCTGCTGAAGAGTATCAGCTTGAGTTGGAGAGTACGATTGGATTCGCCAAATTTGGGTCAGTTTTCTAAAAGATGCATTTGCCTGGCTGATTCTAATTTTGACTACTCTATGGCAGGAGCGTGTGTTGGGGATGGTGTTCTCTTAATACTTAAATTCCAAGATTTAATCAATGGTGAGGTTTTTAAAGCATAGATCCAATGGAGATTACTTGTTGACCAATATTTATGTTTTACTGGCATTGATTTTGAGGCTGAAAGCTTTGACAGCGGGTTTAACTTTGTTGAGATATTGCTGAAGGTCTTTCTTGTAGGTCTCTAGGAGAGTGATATCATCTGAAAGGTCATAATTGCCAAGTCTCTTATTTTGTAACTGGATTCCATGGCCACCCCTGGTCTGAAAAATATAGTTAGAAATGAGGGTGAAGAACAGTGGGGATAGTACATACAACTTGTCATGATGCAGAAGTAATGGGGTCCATCGCTTGCCTCCACGGAGCATCCTCAATATTCAGACATGCTTATCGGGAATTTCGTAGTATTGGAGGACCTTCCAAAGCCTTTGGCGGTATAAGGAGCCAAAAGTTTCCTCGAAATCTATAAAGAACAAATACAACTTATTTTGCCATTCATTTGGTTTTTATAAGAACACTCTCAGAGCAAATACAGAGAAATCATAGCATTAAATAATTATTTTCTTTTTTCTGTAATATTTTTTTTTAGTTGGTTACATTTCATTTTTTTTTTATATATTATTGCTATTCCACACCTATATGTCTAAAAAAAATTGTGTTTAACAGGAGGGGGGATGTTTCGTGAAATAAGGTGGAGATACGAAAATTTTGTTTATATTTCGAAAACCTTGAACGTTTTCTTTAGAAAAATAGTTACCTCTAAAACAACAAGGAAATCGATGCATGATAAAAATCTTAGAAATTATTTTATTAGTGTGCTGTTTATTTTTAATACAGAAAAGCGCATATTTTCTTGTCTTCCCTACATGGCATTAAACTTATTTAAAAGGTTAAACTCAAATCAGTATCGATTCCAATATAAGAATGCTCAGTTAGTTCCATACTACATTCCTGTTCTCAGTGCTTAAAAATGTATCGTTTTGTAAGATATGGATAATAAATTTTTTTTGTAAATTTGACGTTTTCCAGGAATAGGTTCAGGTTCTTTTTAATAATAAAATAAATAACAAAATATCCAAAGCCCGGCTGAGAAAACAAATCTGTAATGCACGGGATGGAAAAAACTTCTTTAAATAAATACACCATCTATACTTCACTACATGCAATTCATACAAGTGCAACTAAACATATTCTCCCGTCAATGCCCGGTCAACAACACCACCTGTCGACGCGTCCAGCGAAATAAATATAAATAAAAAATAATAATAATAAAATAAAAGATACCAAGAACTCTGGTGAATGCCCAGCTCCAGTACTCAGCTAGTTCCATATAAATATGGTTCATATTTCTGATAGAATAAGAGAATTAAAAAGAATAGGTAGAATTATGTAATAATTTGTTGATTTTTCTATTACAATAGATCTTTCAACATACAATGGATTTGCAACATTCGTTATTACTTTGGGTTTTTCAACAGAACCTCCGTCAATGTCAAATCACTTCTCCAGGTGTTGCTTTCATCCTTCTGGAATATGTTTTAGGGAAATACAGTGATAACTTTAACATTCTAAAAATCCACAAGCAGCCTAAAACATCTTTAGAGTCAAAGAAAATGGTTGCCATTACCTCTTTGACAAAAATTTCACATAGTTTTGGAATGCCCCACATATTATTGCATTTTCGATACTGGGAAGGTAAATTTGGACCCATAAGTCTAAATTCAGTGATTGGAACGACGAACGACCAACGATGAACGAAACTTTGTGATAGATACGGAAATTATGCTTAGGTATTGAAAACCTTGAAAATATTCTTTAAAAAAATAGTTACTTCTAGTATACGAAAGTAATTGATGTACGATACAATTCTTAGAAGTTAATTATTTCATTTTTAATCTAGAAGAGTGCCTGCTTTCTTGCTAGTTCAAAAAAATTGTGAACTATACTGGATAAATCAGAGAGATTTAACCTATAACTTTTTTGTAATCCTTTTATGATGAAAGGCTTAAGAGCTAGATAGTGTCCATGAGAGGAAAAACTGGCATATTTTTTCAGATTTGTGTAAAAATGATTATTTTCGCTTATAGATGATAGTATATGATCCTAGGGCAGAACTATGCAGACAGTCATACAATACGGGTAATTTAGATAGTCTATAAGTTCTTTGAGCCATTTGAAGGCAATTGGAGACCAAAAACGATTCAAAGTTTTATGACCGGCCATGTCACCAGGTTTTGCAAGCAAGTGGGTGACTGACATTTTCAATTAACAACGTTATAAATTACAAAGATTAATCAATTAATTAATTAATCAAAAAGATTAATATAACGACAAAGATTAATTAGAAAAACAAAGGTTTTTTAGGGAAGTAAAGAGAGTAGTTGGAACTTGAAACGAAAATAAATTATTACGTTAAGGTCTATGTAACATATATCAATAACACTAGTAAAAATAAACCAACTCATATTTTTCTATGTTTGTAGGATTATTGAAAACTGGCGCTCTACTGAAAACACAAAAGCCAATTAAAAAAAGGAAACTGATATAGGAGTCAAAAGTGAGTATATTAACACGCTTTAATGTTACTCGAGTTAAAGGACACATAAACCACAATATAAACTCTAGAAATGCGGATACTATCTGTATACAATGGTGAATTTCAAGTTATGATACAAATTCTAAAGCTATTCTATCATCCTAATATTATTAAGGGGACTTCACTTTGAGCTTGTCTACAAAATAATCATGAAATATCCCTAAAATGCTTTATTTTTATGCTGTGTAAAGTGTGCTTAACTGGTTTACTTTTACTGTATCAAAACCCCTAAATTGTTTTGTGTTTTCAGTAAAGTGCTAGTTTTCTATAATCCTACAAACATATTGAAATATCATCAGTTGGTTTATTTGTGCTAGTTTTATTGATATATGTTAGATAGACCGTAAAGTAATAATTTTTGTTCGTTTTAAGTTCTAACTATGCTCGTTAGTTCCCTCAGAAAAACTATTTTTTTTAAATTAATTAGATACGTAAAAAAGACCCTTAGAGGTTAAATTACTTCTGGTTTCTTGTATTTCACCAACATCAACGGCGGAGAGAAAAACAGGACAAAACCATGGTGCTGCTTTTGCAACACAATTATGCTCAAATATAAAAAGGTTTTGAGGCAAGGCAAATTAATTTTAGTTCATTCCTTTGTTTTAATTCAAGCGAACAAGGTTCTATTATTTTCAATTAATGAATGAATTTGAGAAGCTTCAAAAGTAGCTATTTAGACTCGAGATATTTTATAAGTGAAACTTTTTCAACGAAATGGGAAATCTGTTTCAGATTATCTGTGATTATATGATTAATGTGATTATATGTGATTAAATTCAGATTATATGGTTAAGCACTTGGCTCCTCAAAGTAATGACTGTTGTAACTTGGCCCTTCGCCCCCTCCTTACTTGTGGAAATACCAAGCCTGGGGTTTTGCTCTTTTTGTGGGATTTTCTAGTTCTCCGCCGTACTCTAGCGCTATCTAGAACATGTAAAATTTCAATTTACTAGGTGACAGCTTATTGTCAATTTTTTTCCAAAATGGCTGGGGTTTGAAAGGGTGAGAAATTAAATTATCAAAATTGTGAAAGTTCCGACTTAAAACAGAAAGAACTGGTACTGTTTCCTCGGGTTTGAAGAATTTACTATTAGAACCAGGGAATATTTTATTGTTTTCTATTTGTTAGCCTGTATTTATGGTTAGGACTAGTCTAGGGTAGCTTTGGCCTACTTCTCTAGAAGCTAGTGGACTCATTGCTTGATAAACCTAGGCTGCTAATTCTGAGATATATTCTAATAATTTATATGTATTTGAATGATTTGGTATACAAAGCCAGCATGCTTTCTTTGGAAAGGGCAGTGGTAGCCAAAATAGCTTAAGGTAGGACTTTAGCATACTTTTCTCTGGCATAATTTAGGCTATGCGTATATTCTTAAAAGTTTTACTTAATTAACCTGAAACACTTTCCTTGATAGAAAAAACCCCTGAGCTAGAGTTTTAATAGAATTGTTATCCCTGGGCATAGGCTAAGTTCTGTCTACTACAGACTCAATAGCCAAACACCTTAAATAGTTGCACCTTTGAAGGTATTTATGATTAGCTGATATGGTATAGGCTATGGTTAATTTTTATCCTTAAATTTTCTGTTGAATATACTAGGTAAGATAGCCTACCCAGTAGCCCATGCCTAGTCAGACAGCTAATTGCTGCTTCTACTGTTAAAAGACTAGAAAATATGCTATACCATCTATAAAATAGATGGAGTAGTAGTAGATATGGTTCTTCTGAACAAATTAAAAGTAATAGGCCTAGGTCTAACTTTAGATTCCTTATGTTATAACATACTAGGCTATTTCCAAATATAATGGTCACTTCTGACAATCCCTCTCCCCTTTTGTTGGTCCTATATGTAGCCTTAGGGTATATATCAAACTAAAAGAAAATGCTAAAGATAGATTTCACAGACATGGATTGGGTCTCTTAGAATTGCCTGACTACAATCTAAACTTTTCTTTTTGCATTTAAACTTAAACTCTTTGAAGAGGGAAGAGTTAGAGGCAAAAGGATCTTCCAAAGCATAATTTACACTCTGGAAACATTTCTTAAAGTTTTGTTCACCCAGCCAAACTACATTCTAGTATTGCAAAAAGCCTTGAATCTAAAATTTTACCATATCTTGGGTCTTATCCTCTCAATATATACATTAACAATCATCCTCTACAGTGCAGTACTTCTTACCTATATATATTGATTTCAAACTTACTGTAGAGTAACATCACTGTATAGTCTGTATAACATCACTGTATAGTCACTTCAATAGTGTAACATTGCTGTATAGTCTTTAAAGATTAACTCCTTAGATTACTTCAATTTGCTATTTAATGTATATTTTCTAGTGATTGGATGACAAATCAGTCTTAAAAATTGTGCCAAAAATTGCATTTTTGCAACAAATCTGAATCAAATGAATAACAGAGCAAATCTCTTAATTCTTGGAATGATTCTACTGTGCAGTTCAGCTTTTTGTAAGAAAAAGTAATTGTGATACAAGATTTCTTCTCTGAACTAAACACTATAAGAACAAATGAGTAGAACTATTTGATTTCTATTCAAAACTCTTGCCAATTATAATAGACACAACCATGGCAATTGAATTCTTGCATTTCTCTCTCATAATGGAGGCTTTGCATAGGTCTTGGATACTATATGGTTTTTCACACTTGGTAAGGTACTCCTACCACAACAAGTTGGCCTGCAGCACAAACAATTTGAAGCATATTACCTCTAACTCATTACATTTTCATGTCTGCAAGTATTATACTAGAATGGAGATACAACCTGTTATAAATAGCATAGCTAGAAAGTGGTTAATCAGTTGTAAAAGGCCCATTTAAATTTAAAAAAAAGAAAAAAACTAGAATATATACAAATGTTTGCTGATTTTGTTTTTTTCTTCAAATTGGTTTGGTGACAAAACTGTTGGTGAGAGATTGGTGAAAAAGGCAAGATTATGGTATAGGACAGAAATCTGATAGAGAACAAATGCAATTTACCTGTCAATTGCTCATTAATGCTCTTTCCAGTAATTATTGTCATAAGGGTGTGGGGGGGGGAATGCAATTTTGACAGCAATAACTATTGAAATGATGCAATTAATCAAATAACATATTTTTTTATGTGATTTTTTTCTCATATACCATAAATTGACCCACAAAACATTGCAAACTAGTAAAGTCTGCTAACTTTTAAAACATTTCTATATTTAAAAGTGGCTTCTCATGAGATTCAATCTATAGTAATGCTATGACCTGAGAAAATCAAAGATTTTATCCTTGTAACCCTTCATGGTGACTTTTGGCTCTTATTATTTGCTGTCTGGTTGCTAGTTAGGCCCTGATGAAGGACCTATGGCCTTTCTATCCAAGTTGTACAGGAATACCTGATGTAGCTAATTTTTGACAGTACTGTACTTCAGTGTTTTTGTAGATTCAGCAGACACCATGTTTTCTACAAGCATACCCCATATACGGCTATTCTCTGGCTGAAAAAAAACTAGATTCTCTTTATGATGTTCTTTTTTAAGTTTCTTCAAATGTCCCCTTGTCATATTGCATAGTGGGTGGGCAAGAAGAACAGAATAATTATTTTTAGATGATTTTTCTTGTTATATCTTCAATTTCTTCTGTATGTAAGTTTAGGGAGGTAGAGATTGTGTAGACGTCCTTTAAAAGACACTTGTTGTAATCCACTGATCATGTTGGTTGCCCTGCAATGAAATTTTTCTGGTACTTCTTTATCCTTCTTTTTCTTAATGGGACACCAAAGATATTTTAGCTTCAAATCATGGTTGTATACCAGTGTTGCATATAATTTTATGTGCACTTTATACTGCTGGCTTGAACTTGTACTTTTTATGATGCCAAGGGACCAGCTTTCTCCATGACCAGCTGAAAGGAGGCTACCTTAAAGGTGCTATTGTTGGTGATAATTATGTTTTTACATGGCATTTAACAACATTGACAATGAGTTGCCCTGCATCAGCATGTCTCCCAAGGCTCAAAGTCATTCTGGGTAGATTGGAGGTAATAAGTTCTGGCAGCTTTACAATTTAGGAGTTATTCACCCTAACAGTAACCAAAACTGTAAAAATGAAATTTTGATAACAACATATATTATAACACTATATATTCTATCTTTACAAGTAAGCAATAATTGTGTATGTATTTATTTTTTCCTAGAAAACAACTCCATATTTTTTCAGGAAAATTTGTATCCTGGGATTTTCTTGCCTAAAAAATCGATCTATTTAGGTCAGAAGTTTGAGAAAATTTGTTAAGAGCTTTAATTTTTGAAAAAAGATACATGTCATTAATGTCATATTTATTAATATATTTGAAAAGCACACATACATCATATTTGCCTCAGTAGTGCTTATATCATTTTCAGTGTCTATGCAGGCAAAATTACACAAGAAACAAATGACTGACAAGACAAATCACATGATTGATGTCATATTTATGAGCACATTTCAAGAGAATAAGTTATATCCCCCCCCCCCCCAATAGTGAACATGATTTTTTAATATCTTTGATGCATACAACATTACAAAAGGAACATAGCTAAGTGTAAAATGCCAAGTAGAATAAGTCTATTTACAAAAGGCGTTCAAAGTAGTTACACAATGCAAAGAGTAAGGTATATATATATATATATATATATATATATATATATATATATATATATATATATATATATATATATATATATATATATATATATATATATATATATATATATATATATATATATATATATATATATATATATATATATATATATATATATATATATATATATATATATATATATATATATATATATATATATATATATATATTAATGTAACACCAGGGAAGCTTGTGGGAATGGACTAGGAACCAAAATTAAGGTCAGGCATCATATTTTAATTGCTCATATTCACTCAATAAACTAATATCTTGTATATTAGTTTTTTTCCCTGTAATATAGATACAATCAAACTGCCTACAATTCTGTGCCCAAGTAAACATGGTGATGATGGTGATGCTTAGTATGTTAATAAAGTTTTTAACTCCTCCAAATACTCTTCCAAAAGTTTTCTTAATTATCCTCTATTGGGCCTAAGCCTCCTTAAAACTCATGTAATTTTTTCATTTATTAACTCTAAAAGCATAAGCATTAATTATTGTCACTTGTAACTAAAGCAACAAAAGTTAAAAGTTTATTTTCCATCTGCAAGTTGTTGGTATGTTATTTGTCTGGTATGCTATTATATGGTATGCTTTTAACAAGCAACACAATCTTTACTATTGTTCAATAGCTGAGGTTTAGTTTTATGAATATATAAAATTATGCTTTTGAAATATTGAACACTACTTTTGAAACAATGCCATGAATAAATTTGCAATATTGCATTAATAGGAGGATATTCAAATTTTGAATTGATTTAGACCACTTTTAGAAAAATTATAACCTAAGATCATCATAATTTTTGATCATAGTTTTTGGTAAGAAGATGATTTAAAAAGAGGGTGGTTTATATGTTAACTCCTTTGTTTTGTTGTGTTTTTTTTAGTTTATGTTTTTGTGTTTTTTTTTGCTCTGTCATTATTTTTAAATAAAAGTTGGAAGAGGGATAAATCCTTTTATTATACAGTGATAATAACATTCACAAAATATACTAGATATTTTGTCTAATAAAAGGAGTTATCCCTTTTTGAACTTTTGTTTGTTGTCAAATAAGGCAGTTCGTCTTCGAAACTACCTACGTCATTATTTCTGTTAATTTGACAGGTTATCAGAAAATTAATTAATTCAATTCTGGCATGATGAATCAACAGATCTGATTCTAATAAATCTGATGATATGCCTGTCATGTTGTTTTTCGGTTAAAGTGACAGCTTTAGGTGTGACGGAAAATTGTATTTTTCACCAGAAAAATAAACTTAGCAAAAAAAAGGGTTTCAAGAACATTTAAATAATTTAGGTATTTTTCCACTGGAACTTTGAAATTTTTTTGTCATTCTCCTAATGCAGTTTTGAATGTAAGCGGATTCTATCAGTCTCCAATTTTAATACATTGAATGTTTTTTCTTGAGGTTGGATGTGCCTTGATGCTATAGGATCCATGTAGCATGTCTAACCATCCATGTACATTGTGATTGATTTTAATTGGAGTGACAATTATTTCAATCTCTCTTTTTTTAGTGAACACCTGCTCATGAGAAAGCCAAAATGAGCTCTCCAACACCTCAACAATTCTGTTTGCGCTGGAATAACCATTCTTCAGCCCTGTTATCTATATTTGAACAGCTTTTGCAAACAGAAATTTTCACAGATGTCACACTGGCCATTGATGGAGTCCTCTTAAAAGCTCATAAGCTTGTTTTATCTGCTTGCAGCCCCTATTTTCAGGTAAGATGACCATATACTATTATATAAAAGAGTAGTATATGTAAATGTACTCATCATGAGGTATCTAGACTATGATCCTTGAGCTTAAAATCTTAGATACAAATATTAGTAGTATATGGATTTATTAATTAAGTATAATATATATATATATATATATATATATATATATATATATATATATATATATATATATATATATATATATATATATATATATATATATATATATATATATATATATATATATATATATATATATATATATATATATATATATATATATATATATATATATATATATATATATATATATATATATATATGTATATATATATATATATATATAACCTGGCAGCTGGGAAGTATACATTCATTTTCAGAGGTGGGGGGATTTTCCACGGGTAGAACTTTCCATGAGTGAGGGAGGTTTCCAGGGGGTGAATTTTTCAGGGGAAATTTTACAATGGGGCACTTAGCCAGAATTCTTCTTATATCTTGCTTTCTCTTTGCCGACTCAATGTTATGCGTAGAGATGTTAAGGACAATCGTCCAGGGTAAATTTTCACCTGGATTGAATTGTCTAGAGAATTTATGTGTTTGGGAGGAGGGAGTTTTCCGTGGAGGTGGAGCCAGATTCCCTGGTGTTATTCACGAAACGATCAGAAATTAAATAAATAAAAGAAGTCTTTTCAACTGAAAGTAAGGAGCAACATTAAAACTTAAAACGAACAGAATTATTACGTATATGAGAGAGGTTATTACTCATCAACACCTGAATTTTGTCCCAATTCTTTAAGAACGACTCCGGTTTGTTTAATTAAAATGATAAGAAGCTTTTTTTAAAAGGGACTAAAAAAACTTTAAGTTAAAGAGCGAGGTACTGAGGAGGAGCAACCCTCCTCATATACGTAATCATTTCTGTTCATTTTTAGTTTTAATATTGCTCCCTACTTTCAATAAAAAAATTGTTTTTTTTTATTTAATAGATAGTACCTGATGAATATTTTACATATGGTAGATAAATATCTAATGTTATTGGAAATTGTATAATATTCATAAAGAGGTTTTTATTTTAATCTTATCTTCTGTATTGTATAAATATTTGATATTATAAAGTTATTACATCCATGTCTGATTGATATTGATACTTGATAATTTCAATATATTGGTTATTTAATAGTTGAATATATATAAATCGTCTAGATTAAATTCAGGGATTGGTCTGATGGATCGTCCTGTAAATCCAGGTCTAAACACAATAGTCACTAGACGAAATGTAAGCAACTTTAGTCATCAATTCTGGAGCTTCACAAGGAAAAATCTTTAGATTGCTCCAAGCTGCAATTTAAGGTAAACATGCTTTGGAGTCAGTTAACTCCTAGACAAATCTCTGATGTCCCCTTGCTCTCTTTTCATGATTTGGACACAAGCGTATCAAGGTCTTGTAGAGAAGGTCGATCCTTAACTGATAACTGAATTTTTGTGTAGATACTAGGTTTTGTGAGAGGAGTGTCAATATGCTGAAACATTGCTCAAGGTAATCAAAACATGACTATGGTGGGATGGTTCCACGGGCGTAATCTTTTTTTGGGCAGGGGGGCAACTGCCCCTTACAGACCTCGGTTGGCCCTCCAGCTGAAATTTAGCTCCTTCAAAAATCTTGTCAAAACCAAGATATGCCTGCGGAATTTAAGCATCAACAGAAACGGACCTTTGTAGTACTATAAAGTATCTTTATAGTACCCTACTATATAATACTTTCATGTTACAAGCGACTCATTTTTCAGTTTTATTGTAATTTTCCCTTGATTTGGGAAAATTGGCTTCAACTTCCCCCCCCCCCAGGATTTGACGAAATTACGCCACTGGATGGTTCACTCAAACTGAGCATTCCAGTCCAGTCATACTGCTAACAAAAAAGCTTTTCTGGCAAGAAAACAAATATGAGATCTTTTCCTCAGTAGCGAAAACATTCCAGACTTTTCAAACAGTTCGTGGTAACGAACTGTAGTAAGGAGCGACCCGGCTCTATAACTCTAAATAGATATTCAAACAGTATATTATAATAGATATTCACTCCAGACTTTTCAAACAGTTCGTGGTAACGAACTGTAGTAAGGAGCGACCCGGCTCTGTAATCCTAATAGTAACCAAAACTCTAAAAAATGGAATTTTGATATCAATAGCTACATCATAAGAATTGCATTTTAATGCTGATTTTAAATATATAAGTTTCATCAAGTTTAGTCCTACCCATAAAAAGTTACGAGCCTGAGAAAATTTGCGTTATTTTAGAAAATAGGGGGAAACACCCCCAAAAAGTCATAGAATCTTAACGAAAATCACACAATCAGATTCAGCGTATCAGAGAACCCTACTGTAGAAGTTTCAAGCTTCTATCTACAAAAATGGGAAATTTTGTATTTTTTGCCAGAAGGCAGATCACGGATGCGTGTTTGTTTGTTTGTTTGTTTGTTTTTTTTTTTTGTTTTTTTTTTCCAGGGGTGATCGTATCGACCCAGTTGTCCTAGAATGTTGCGAGAGGGCTCATTCTAACTGAAATGAAAAGTTCTAGTGCCCTTTTTAAGTGACCAAAAAATGGAGGGCACCTAGGCCCCCTCCCACGCTAATTATTTTCCCAAAGTCAACGGATCAAAATTCTGAGATAGCCATTTTATTCAGCGTAGTCGAAAAACCTTATAACTATGTCTTTGGGGACGACTTACTACCCGACAGTCCCAGTGGGAGGGGCTACAAGTTACAAACTTTGACCAGGGCTTACATATAGTAATGGTTATTGGAAAGTGTACTGGCGTTTTCAGGAGGAATTTCTGGTTGGGGGGAGGGGTTGAGAAGAGAGGGATATGCTGGGGGAACTTTGCATCGAGAAATTTGTCATGGGAGAAGAAAATTTCCATGAACGGAGCGCAGGATTTACTAGCATTATTTAAAAAAAAACCAATGAAAAATTAAATATGAAAAGTTTTTTTCAGCTGGAAGTAAGGAGCAGCATTAAAACTTAAAACGAACAGAAATTATTACCCATATGAGGGGCTCACCTCCTCCTAGTACCTCGCTCATTACGCTAAAGTATTTTTAGTAATTTCAACTATTTATCCTACGGCTTTTGTGATTCAGGGGTCTTTCTTCATGAATCGGGACAAAATTTAAGCTTTAGTGTAAAGAGCGAGGTACTGACGAGGGGGCGAACCCCCTCATATATGTAATAAAAACATGAGAATACAAAAGTTCTTTACGTAAGCTAATTTATAAGTTACGTATGTCTTTTAGTAATAAAAAGATTCGTAAAAAATGAAAAGTTCTAGTTGCCTTTTTAATTAACCAAAAAATCGGAGGGCAACTAGGCTTCCTCCCCTCGCTCTTTTTTTCTCAAAATCATTCGATCAAAATTATGAGAAAGCCATTTATCCAAAAAAAAAAAAAAAAAAAAATGCAAATTTCGTTTAAATATTCCTCTGCGGAGAGCCAAAATCAAAATATGTATTGATTCCAAAAACGTTCAGAAATTAAATAAAAAAACAAGTTTTTTTTAACTGAAAGTAAGGAGCGACATTAAAACTCAAAATGAACAGAAATTACTTCGTATATGAAAAGGGCTACTTCCTCATCAACGCCCCGCTCTTTACGCTAAAGTTTTTTACTGTTTTAAAAAGAAGAGTTGAGAGAAAGAGTCAAACTTTAGCGTAAAGCGCGGGGGCGTTGATGAGGAAGCAGCCCCTTTCATATACGAAGTAATTTCTGTTCGTTTTAAGTTTTAATGTCGCTCCTTACTTTCAGTTAAAAAAAACTTGTTTTTTTTTATTTAATGCTCCTATTAAGTCAAATAGGGTTGCCACCTTTAGCACGAAAGTGTTATTTTAACACTATTTTATGTGTAGCATTGTATTACGTGATCAGGGTTGCTAGCACAAGAGTGCCGTTTTAGCACTATTACAGTCAATTTTTGAATATAGCACCAGAAACTGGTGTTTAGCATGCAGATTTGGGCAATTGTAGCATTTTAAGAACTAACCATGGGAGAAATTTATTAAATTAAGGAGGCGCTATGATGTTTTAGATTAAATCGAAAGTTGTTCTGAATCAATTCTAAGATATTCAATGTCCCATGAAATTAAAAATAAGCTGCAAGGTTTATTGAATAAACAATAAAACTTTGAAAGATCAGAAATTAACTCATATAAAGATAGTAAAAATAGTAGTAGCTGAACTTTTTTTTAGTTTCCTGAGGTGATCTAAATTGGATCACTTAACTAAGGATGCCCTAGGATGTTCTAAATTAAATCTAAGATGTTTAATGAAATTAAAAAAAGCTTCAAGGTTTATTGATAAAAAGTAAAACTTGAAAGAACAAAAATTAACTCACATAAAGATAGTAAAAATAGTACTAGCGGAATTCTATTATGTTTACTAGGCCACTATTTTTCAATTTTTCCAGGGTTAGGGCACTTCAGACCAATATCAGGAGGAGAATCTCGTCACTCCTCCCTGCTTCAGTTTTGTAAATTTCTTATCCATATCCCCTGTTTTTACTTCCTTATCTACCCGCTTCTCTCCTTTCCTTTGCCATTCCTCCACATATATTATTTGTATTGAGTTCTATCTGCTCAGTTAACTGGGTTGAGTTTTCTGTTTTGAGGTTACTGGATTGGAATGTTGATGTTGAGTTTATTGTATTGACTGTCTATATTGATTTTTTTTGTTAAATTTGGTATATGAATTGCCTCTGTGTAGTTTTTTTTTGCATTGTACTGTCTATATTGAGATTCCGCGATTGAGTGGATTAGAATGCTGTCAATGTTGAGTGAACTTGGTTGAGTTTTTGATGTTCATTGCCTGTTTTCACTGTGTATAGGAATCCTGGGTTCAGCTATCGTTCTCGAGCAGTTGTTTTGAAGCAGTGCATCTGCTATCCTCGAACTTTCCCAGGGTTTGTCCCAGTTTTTGGGTTCTCTGAAATTGCCCTCCAAAATTAACGTTAATAACGATTTGTGGATCATATTAACATTAGCGCAATTACAAACGGTCATTTTCAAAGAAATTATGAATAACCATTTTCATTTGAAACATTTGGGGATGGTGGAAGCGCTGGTTTGGAGTTTCCTGTATTGAGTTGTGTCGTTGGTGTTGTTTTCTTTTTGAATTTGACTGGTTTGCATTGTTTATGTTGAGTTTACTGGTGAAGGTAAAAGGGAGCTTGGGCTTTACCAAGGGTTGTTAGACTATGGGGATTATCAATTGAGTAATGATTATGATCTAAAGTAGGTGTCATCTATTCCACTTTTTGATCAGTGTCAGGAGCCATTTTGTGAATTATACTAGTTTGAAAGGGATTCGACACAACCTAGTGGATAACGGAGGATATCAATGTGAACCATTAAGTGTCAAAATATTAGAATATCAATCAAGATAGAGTTCAACTAACTGCCACATGTCTCCCTTTCTACTTAAGGTATTTGTTAAGTGATTTATATGTCAAGAAATATCCTCAGAGTTATCCTGGTTTGGAAGAGATGTTACATATTGTTATTGGAAAGGCTAGGGAGAAAAGATGTCTTTGGTTTCTAAGCACTTAGAGCTCACTTGATATACTGAATATCAGTCCTAAATTTGTTGGGGTTTCAATAAAGTTTACTATGTCCACAGGTCCACATCGAGTAGGGGCGAGGACTGATTGGATTTTTTGCAGTGGTCTCTCTATATATTAAATGTTTAAATAGAATTCAACTTAAGTATATATGTGTACATATAAATGTAAATGTACCAAATATCAAATAACAAAATACATTAATAATTCTCATCCAGCAATGCGAACTTCAAATAAATATATTTTTAATTATTTGAGCAATTCATAATTTTTCCGTTATCAAAGCAATTTACTTTAAATTTGGAATTGTTTTTGTTAATTTTGATGGTAAAGCGATGCCTTTTCAAATACTGGGTCTGTTGGACCAAATCGCTCCAATCGCCCTTTATCCAGCCCTGTCCGGCCCTTTCAAATACGGGGCCCGATTTGCCCCAATCATCTTAATTGGTCTTTATCTGGCCCTTTCAATTACTGGGCCCAATCACCCTTTATCCGGCCCTGTCCAGCCCTTTATCCGGTCCTATCAAGTACATGGCTCAATTGCTCCAATCGCCCTTTATCCCACCCTTTCAAATACTGGGTCTGATCGGGTCCAATCGCCCTTTATCCGGCCCTGTATGTCCATCTCTCAACTAAATGTATCTACAAAGAGTGAGTTTGAATATCACGGACCATTCATCAGGTAGTCCATGTTTTTAAAGGGATATAACATGTCTTGTAGACGAGGCTACGTGGGCTAATGCCCTGTTGCTTCTCTTTTTGCCCTCCAGATATACAGATTGTCAATTCGATTTTTATTAGTTTAAATTTTTCCAGCTGTGTACTAATGTATTTATGAAGAGTAAATGAGAGTGTGGGTGTCACGGATGATTCCTTAAAACATCCCTATTCAAAGGAACTAAAACATGTTTGTATAGCCGAGACTAGGGGAAAGGACTTATGATATCAAAAATATGCAACAACTCTACGTAGGGAAGGTTTGGGAGAAGAGCCTTCAGGACTACTAGTTATACAGATTAACAATCTTGAAATGACTCTGATCTTAACAAGGTGTCCCATCTTTCTACTGTGTGTGTTTATTAAGCCTTCTTTTTCAAATGGTCTATGACAGGCAGCACAGTTGCCCTGCCTAAATAAAGAGTGATGTAGCTTCAATGTATTATTATTATTTTTCGCCGGGCCACTTTTTATGGAAGGAGTGGTCGTAGAAATTATAGATGGGGCTCACTTGGTTGGAAATTGAAAGTCCTAGTGCCCTATTTAAGAGTGAAATGGGATTGGAGGGCAACCAGCCGTCCCCCACGCTCTTGTTAGCTGTTCCATCAACCCCCAAAGATACTTGAGCAAAATTTTGACATAGCTTCTTTATTCACAGTAGTCAAAAGGCCCAATGACTATGCCTCCGGAGATAACATGACCCCGACAGTCCCTGTGGCAAGGGCTGAAAGTTGTGCAAGTTGCTCATTTTATATATTTAGATTTTATTGTTTAGGAAGGGGGACCATGTTTGGTTGTCCGAGAAGGCTAAGGGTATTGGTGTCTGAAGGGCGCGGGGGTAATATCTTAAGGACAGCTAAGGATAATAAGTTGAAAGTTGTAGCATTTTATTGCTAAGGGTATAAGGTATTAGTGTTAATAAATCGGAAGTTGCTGAAACTTCCAGGAATGAATATCATTATAGTCACATTTTAAAGTGTCAGTCTACTTTCGTTAGTTCTTTTGAGCAATCTTAGTTATTAAGGTCTTAGTTATGCTTTCTTTTTTTGTTGTTATTATTGATATTTAACGAAAAAAACCCTCTTAAAATAAAAATTATTTCAGGGAAGGCGCATTTCAGGGAAGTCCTATTTTCCTTGCGGTAATATCTCTTGATTTCAGATTTGACTTTATTATTCACTGCAATGTCTTGTCGTTTTTGGCCTTATTTATTAATTGACAGAGATACGTGTATATATTAAGATTGAAATTTAATTTCACTTCATTTTTGTGCGTCTTTGGTTTGATGTAGCTTTTTACTTTTCTTTGGAAAACTTCTTTTTAGAATTTTTTTTCAAGTTAATTCACTTATTTGGTGCTCTTGCCTCTTCGGCGTTTTACAAAATAAAGTTCCCTGAAGTACATTTCGTCCAATCTGACGAAAAGGACCTTCTCAATAGTTTTGTCCAATATAAGTTTCTGTGCACAGAGGGACGCTGGAAATCCAAGTTTGTTTGGTTAGGGAACAAGGGTACCGTGTTTCGGGTTTTATTATCTAATGATCCCCTTTGAATTTTATGCAATCACATATTCTGTGTTATCGTCCAGTTATATGGATTTTCTATTTATAGGATTTTCTTTTAATTTATATGGATTTTCTTGGATGTCGATTTTTTCTTCTTTTCTTAAACCAGTTTCCAACACCTAGTATAAAGCCATAAATATTATCCAGGAAGTAAATAGTTCAGCAACTAAATCGTTACTATATGTTGGAAAACATTATCTTCTTTCCTTTGCATCTTTCACTTTCACTCGGTTCCACGGGGATACTCCCTGGCCCCTTAGATTTACTTCATTCTTTGTATCTGATCAGTCGAATTATGAGCTTCATGACCCTTAAAATTCTGAAATTTCGTAAACCACCAACAGCAAGATCTGATTTTAATCCTTCTGTCGCGTGTCATTTTATAAGGTATGAAATGATTCCTTCCTGATTCGGCTCGAGAATGCCATTTGTTTGGCACCTTTAAAAGACTTGTGAAATATATTAATAAGTAAAACTATTAATAAATAATACTATTATAATAATGATAAATCTCCGAAGTCGGGAGGCCTTTATCAACGGAAAAGAGAAACAATCTAGTATAAAATAAACAAAACATATAAAGAGAAGTGGTGTTTTCAAAAATTTTTTTTGTTTTTCATTTTTTTCTTTTTTCTTTTCTTTTTCTTCTTTTTGCGCAGGAATGATTGTAGTCTATTTAATCCATTTTATTTAATTTATTCATTTTAAGTGAGTAATTTTTTTATATCTTTTTCTCTCTTTTATTTTAGTTCCTAATTGAAAGGTATAGATTTCCCCCTCTTTTACTGGTCTGAAAGCAAATTGGGTGCTTTGCACCATGTATTTTTTGTATGATCGATTAATTATGAGTCAATCTCGTCTTACATTATAAAGAAGTATTGTCTTTGCATGCCTACAGATTTATATTGACAGGTCTTTGTCATGTTTACAGTCAAATGATTAAGAATTATTTTTGGTATGACCCCTAGGAAACATAAATTCATATATAATTACTGTTTTACATATGTGGGCAAATTTACCTGAATTTTTACTCACAACTGGACAAACTTTTTATATATCGAGTATTAAACTAAACAAAATTGGCATCTTGTTGTTCCATAATATCGCGAATTGTTATTCTGAGGTGCTTTCCTTGGGATAGACGGAACTGAACTGAAATTCCTTCGGAAAGACTGAACTGAGCCGGAATTCCTTCAGAAAGACTGAACTGAACCGGAATTCCTTCGGAAAGACTGAAGTAAACCTTCGTCCATCAAAGTGAATCTCCATTTAACTCAAATCCCTTGCATCGAAACCCCTGTTTAATTCAAGCCTTTCGCAACTTAACCCTCATTCAACTCAAACCTCGTGCAATCCAACACTCATTTAACTCAACCTCATTTACTTCTACCGCTGTTTCACTCAATGCCTGCTTAAGCAACTCAACCTAACCTGAGGATTGAATTGCACGGGGTTTGAGTTAAATGACGTAAAACTATTATAAAATTACTCTCCAGTAGGAAAAGTAACATGCCTTATAATTTTGTCCCAACTCCTTTCTTTTTAAGCCTGACTTCGCCTTGCCAGGTTTCACATTACTCTCCTTGACGGGGATTTCCAACGCAGCCAGGGGTGGTATTCGGAGACCTATCAGTGAGTGAGAAAAAAACAACTGATTTTTGTTCTATTTCCTTTTTTAATTTGATAACTTAATGCCATGGACGAATTCAGACTTCTTTACCTGAGATAATGGTAAGGAGATCCATCTCACCTATGTGAGGTCCGTAATTATTTCGAATTAAATCCTTTATTATAAGCATCTCTTACATTGTTCACGACCGCTCAAATTTGTGTCATGATAAATAAAACTAAACCATTGTAATAATGATAAAACTCCGAATATTTCGGCTTCTAGTCGGGAGGTCTTTATCAACGGAAAAAAGAAACAATTTAGTATAAAATAAACAAAACATATAAAGAAATGTAATTTTTCAAAAAAGAAACTATGACTGTAGGTTCTATGACTATCTTACATCTATGACTGTCTACCTTAGTTATTCTGCCCTTAGGAATGACGCATGGAGGAATAATAGATAGACTTATCTATTAATAATATGAAAAAAACTTCGTTTTCTTAAAGAGTTAAAGAGGCTGCGTCCCAAAGTCGAACCTTAAAACGTACAGGAATTAGAAGAGGCAGTTGGGGGGCTGCCGCCCCCCAAACCCCCAGCTTTTAAAGACTCTTTTGTACAGGTTTTTTTTTTGGGGGGGGGGACTTCATTGTTACTAATTACTAGTTTCGGTGCAATGGTTCTCCTGTCCTCTTGTGTTTAACATTTTTCGAAGTTATTCCATTATTCATTCATTTCAATTTTTTGTTAATTAAAAGAGGGCCTTTCCGAAGCCAAGAGCTGGGGGTTAGCAAAAAAACAAAAAACCTGTACAAAAGAGTCTTTAAAAGCTGGGGGTTTGGGGGGCGGCAGCCCCCCAACTGCCTCTTCTAATTCCTGTACGTTTTAAGGTTCGACTTTGGGACGCAGCCTCTTTAACTCTTTAAGAAAACGAAGTTTTTTTCATATTATTTCTGTACGTTTTTCTACAATCCATGGTGGATGTAATTTAATAATTCCTGTACTCCTCGTACAGGAATTAGGAGAGGAACTTGGGTGGCTGCCGCCCCCCCCCGCTTTTAAATCATTGTATAAAATAGAAAAAAAATAGATAGAATGACCGAAATGTTTCTTTTGCTCATAAGAAGCTAATATTCTGTTATCTCTCAAATGATAAGCTGTCCAGGTGTTATCAAAAAATTTTCTGGAATGGAGCTGGATTTTTATGATGCTTGCAGTCATTCTCGCCGTGCCGAGCTGATTATTTTGATGTACTTGAATGTTGATATTCGTAACTTTTAAGAATTTCAAAAATTAACATGGGACTATTAGACTATTAGGACTATAAGAAGACTATTAGGAGAGGCAAACCCCCCGCTTTTAAAGACTCTTTTGTACAGGTTTAATTTTTTTTCATATTAATTCTGTACGTTTTTCTATAATCCATGGTGGATGTAATTTAATAATTCCTGTACTCCTCGTACAGGAATTAGGAGAGGAACCCCCCCCCCCCGCTTTTAGATCATTGTATAAAATAGAAAAAAAAATAGATAGAATGACCGAAATGTTTCTTTTGCTCATAAGAAGCTAATATTCTGTTATCTCTCAAATGATAAGCTGTCCAGGTGTTATCAAAATTTTTTTGATGTTGTGAAAAAAAACTGCCCGTAAGGGACTTGAGCCCTTGACCCGAGGATTAAAAGTCTCAGGCTCTACCATCTGAGCTAATAACTTGCATGTGTGTAAATATAACTTCTCAATAGCTTTTAAAAATTTCAAATTAACATGGGCTCTTATGGAGAGAAATCCGTTAATTTAAATAGCTAATGGGTGGTTTCTGGAAAACAGGGAAGGAGTTATCGGATCAAGCTGAAATTTCGCGGATAAGCTCCTGGGCCGTAGGGGACCTTAACTTGTGAATTTCAGCCCGATCGGACAACGTTGAAAGGGGTGGGGGGGGGGGGGGGTTGGAGGGTCGAAACTTTCGGGGGGTTAAGATTTTCCTACGAAACTTTCATGGGCACTTACTCGGAGAATTCCGCATCGAATGAGTCTTCGTACACCCAGATCCGATGTCGGATGTGACCTGTAGGCGTCTAGAAAAAAAAAGTAAATGAATTTTAAGTGGCTATGCGTGGTTTCTGGAAAACAGGGAAGGAGTTATCGGATCAAGCTGAAATTTCGCGGATAAGCTCCTGGGCCCTAGGGGACCTTAACTTGTGAATTTCAGCCCGATCGGACAACGTTAAAGGGGGGCTTGGGTTGACAGGTCGAAACTTTCGGCCAGATTTTCCCCATGAAGAAAAAGTTGGAGGGGGATGAAATTTTGCAGGTTTCTTAGTTGGAGCTCGGGCTACGAAATGCATCCCTCCCCATCCGTCTGCGACCACTGGAACCGAAGATCGCTTAACATTGTCGTGTGTCGCCTCTTTATAGAGGCACGAGTGTGCCTCCTTGACAAATGAACTAACATCATTTTATACAATTGTAATAGGGGGGTTAATGCCAAATTTGCCTCTCACTCAATCTGACTTTCTGTCTTGGCTTTATCTACAATGTAGCCACGGCTTGATGCCCACAACTGTTCGATTTTAATTCAATTTAATTTCATTCATTCTAATTTAATTACTCTCACCTATGTGAGGTCAGTAATTATTTGGAATTAAATCCTTGATAATAAGCATCTCTCATATTGTTCACGGCCTCTCCCATTTGTGTCATGATAAATAAAACTAAACTATTGTAATAATGATAAAACTCCGAATATTTCGGCTTCTAGTCGGGAGGCCTTTATCAACGGAAAAAAGAAACAATCTAGTATAAGATAAACAAAACATGTAAAAAAATGTGTTTTTTCCAAAAAGAAACTATGACTGTAGGTTCTATGACTATCTTACTTCTTTGACTATCTACCTTAGTTCTTCTGCCCTAGGAATGACACATGGATGGATAATAGATAGACTTATCTATTAACAAATGAATTAACATCATTTTTATACAATCCTAATAAGGGGGTTAATGCCAGGTTTGCCTCTCACTCAATCTGACTTTCTGTCTTGGCTTTTTCTACTATTAGCCATGACTTGATGCCCACAACCATTCGATTTTAATTTAATTTCATTCTTTTTAGTTTAATTGTTCTCATCTATGTGAGGTCCGTGATAATTTGGAATTAAATCCTTGATTATAAGAATCTCTCACATCGTTCACTGCTTCTGTGTAATGATAAACCTTCAAACCTCTTTTGGAACTCAAATAGGCGAATGCAAATCTTTCTCCATTATGCCGAGTGTTGGAAGAAAGGTTTAACTTCTGACCGCCAAGACTTACAGTCCAGGAAAAGGAGATTTGAAGGCGACTCTGCTCAATTGTACCCGACCTTTATCAACAGAATTTTGATAACAATAGATACATTTAAAAAATGGAATTTTTATATTAACTCCAAGTATATAAATTTCATTCAGTTTAATGATACCCATCTAAAGCTACGAACTTCAGAAAATTTGCCCAATTTTCGAAAAAGGGGTAAACATCCCCAAAAAGCCAAGTGATCTTAATGAAAATGACACCATAAGATTCAGCATATCAGAGAACCCTGGTGTAGAGGTCTCAAGCTCCTGACTGCAAAAAAGTGGTATTTTGAAAAAAAAATGTCGGAAGAAAGATCATGGATGCGTGTTTATTTGTTTATGTTTTTTTTTTCTCCCAGAGGGATCGAATTGAACCAGTCATTCTAGAAGATCGGGAGAGGGCTCATTTGATCAGAAATCAACAGTTCTGGTGCCCTTTTTAAGTGTCCAAAAAGATTGAAGTGCAACTATCCCCCCTTCCAGACTCTTTTACCCTCAAAGACATCTGATCGACATTTCAAGATAGCCACTTTGTTCAACATAGTTTAAATGTCCATTAAATATGCTTCTGGGATGATTTGACCCCCCCTATTCCTTGGGGAAATGACTAAGTTAGCAATTTGTCCATTGTTCACATATAGTATATGTTACTGGGAAAGATATGCGGCATTTTTAGGTAAGGGTATTTTCTGTGGTGGGGATTTTCTACGGGGATAATTTCCTGCAGGGAAGAAAATTTCCGGCGGATATTTTGTGTGGGGGGAGTGAATCTCTTGGCATGATTTGAAAAACCGTCAGACATTCAATTATAAAAAATAAGTTTTTCGACTGAAAATAAGAAGCAACAATAAAACTTAAAGCAAACCGAAATTATTCCGTACATGAGGGGGGCTGCCCCTTCCCTAGCCTTCGCACTTATGCTGAAGATATTTTTTTTTTCAAAATTCTTTTTAAGAGACTGCTCAAAGACAAGAGCCGTTGAATTTGCATGATAATTATTTTTAAAGAACTTTTAAGACTTTAGCGTGAAGAGTGAGGGTTGGGGAAGGGGCATCCCTTCTAATGTACCGAGTAATTTCCGTTTGTGTAAGTTTTAATGTTGTTCCTACATTCATTTGAGAAAGAAAACTATGTTTCCTTTTTATTTAATCTGATCTATAGCTCTGTTTTACTCACCTAGAATTTATTTTTAGAAAAGACAGAAGTTGTTGATTCATCCCCTGTTCTATCGGTTTCCTTTGCTTTATCAGGCGGGAAGGTTTTTTTTTCTCATGGGATTCCCCGTGTGTGTCTGAATGATTTAAAATCTCTACGGCTTTCGAAGAGCTAATAACTAACTGCTGTTTTCTGTTATTAGTTTATATTATAGTTGTAGCTCTATTTTACTCACCCACAATTTTTTTTATTGAAAAAACAGAAGTCTGGTTTATCCTCGTTCTATCGTTTTCCTTTCCTTTATCAGGCAAAAAGTGTTTTTTTCCTCATGGGATTCCCCGTGTGTGTCTAAATGATTTGAAACCTCCACGGCTTTCAACGAGGTAATAATGAATTGTTGTTTTCTGTTATTATTCTGTTATTATTTGGTTGTTCTGGGTACCCGGCTGACTGACCATATTTCAAACAGTAGGCTGTACGAAGAATGGTGTTCAACACCGCTTTCTAGGGCTATAATGAAGGAAAGGTTGAGATGGCTAGGGCACGTTCTGTGGATGAAGGATGACAGATTGCCGAAGATTGTCCTTTTCGGTCAACTGTCTAGGGCTAAACAGAAAGCAGGTCGTCTTCGTCTGGGGTGGGAGGATATCATAAAGAAAGATTTAAAAGAAGTGGGAACTTCCTGGTAGGGTGTTAGGAGGAAGGCTTTGAATAGAATGGGATGGAGGAGGAGTGTGCGTAGCTTTGTTGGCCTCAGATGGCTTGGTGCTGCAGTGAGTTGTTAGTAGTAGTTTTAGTTTATATTGTAGTTGTAGATCTTGCCTATTGTACAAGCTTTCATTTAGTCAGCAGATCTTGAGATGAAGTATCAGTGGTATGGCTAAGATCTATTTTGGCCATGTGATTTTGTCCTGAACCCGATTTTTCCGCAATGCTTTAGCTGGACTCTATTCAACGTGTTGCAGCCATTTTGTTTTTTCTATCAAGTTCGCTTCCTTTATTTAATATTCAGTATATACAGGATAAACTAATTTTTTATTTAAAACGAAATAAAAATAAAGGGAAACGGTTATAATTTTTCAATAAGACAATAAGCAGCAAATTTTTTTTAATAATGATAAACGTCTAAATATTTGAGTTTCCTGTCGGGAAGCCTTTATCAACAGAAAGGAAAAGAAACAATCTAACATACAATAGACAAAACATATAAAGGAAGGCGGTGTAAACGCAGACGATAAAAAAACTCACATCTTGGTAGAGCCCAGTAGAAAAATTTGGCTTTTTGTATATCACAATTCCATCACTGGCAATTATTATTGTTTTAGCCAAGGTCCTTACTTTTCCCGATGTGTGGAAGTATGAATGAGAGTGTGGGTCATGTGATGTATCAGTGTTTAGAAGTAAGTGAGTTGAGATGAAGTGTATGAAAGGTATGATTTTGATTAGAGATGCTTGGTGAATGCAACGAAGGATTAATGTTTTGCAAGCGTTAAAAATTTGGGGCGATTTATCAGGCTGGTAATGGATCACAGAAGTAAATTTTTGTGATTTGTGTTTTTTTCCATTTTATTTTATGCTATGTTTATGAAATGATAATTATTTAAACGTGAATTTTTCTTATTGTTTTGTATTACCATGGCACAAGGGCTTTTAGCGCAATTAATTAAAAAAAAAACTTTCCACAAAACAAGTTTTTCAAAGAAAAGTAAAGAGCTCCATTAACCCAACAATGAAGTGAAATGAAGTCAAATAAACTTCCAAGCGTAAAACTACCAGAAATTTCTATCAATGAAGAAATGAACATAAATTACAATAAATACCCGAGTCAAACTAAAAACGCGTAAAAACTAACATCAACACGGCTGATAACCCCCATGCCTTCTCAAGACCAGAACATAATTACGCTCCAGAAAAAACGAATGACCGTGGATCGTCAGTTTAATTGACTTATACTGATATTTATTCCTTAAGGTAATAATAAATTTTGATTTACGAAAGTAAAAAGAGTGAAAATATTTAAAATGTGTTTAGTTTTCAGTAAAGCGCAAATTATGTTCTAGTCAAACAGTTCGTGGTAACGAACTGTAGTAAGGAGCGACCCGGCTCAATAGTAACCAAAACTCTAAAAAATGGAATTTTGATACCAATAGCTACATCAAAAGAATCGCATTTTAATGCTGGTTTTAAATATATAAGTTTCATCAAGTTTAGTCTTACCCATCAAAAGTTACGAGCCTGAGAAAACTTGCGTTATTTTAGAAAATAGGGGGAAACGCCCCCTAAAAGTCATAGAATCTTAACGAAAATCACACCATCAGATTCAGCGTATCAGAGAACCCTACTGTAGAAGTTTCGAGCTCCTATCTACAAAAATGTGGAATTTTGCATTTTTTGCCAGAAGGCAGATCACGGATGCGTGTTTATTTGTTTTTTTGTTTTTTTTTTTTTTTTTTTTTCCCAGGGGTGATCGTATCGACCCAGTTGTCCTAGAATGTTGCAAGAGGGCTCATTCTAACGGAAATGAAAAGTTCTAGTGCCCTTTTTAAGTGACCAAAAAAATTGGAGGGCACCTAGGCCCCCTCCACGCTAATTATTTTCCCAAAGTCAACGGATCAAAATTCTGAGATAGCCATTTTATTCAGCGTAGTCGAAAAACCCTATAACTATGTCTTTGGGGACGACATACTCCCCCACAGTCCCCGTGGGAGGGGCAACAAGTTACAAACTTTGACCTGTGCTTACATATAGTAATGGTTATTGGGAAGTATACAGGCGTTTTCAGGAGGATTTTTTTGGTTTGGGGGAGGGGTTGAGAAGAGGGGGGTATGCTGGGGGAACTTTCCTTCGAGAATTTGTAATGGGAGAAGAAAATTTCCATGAAGGGAGAGCAGGATTTACTAGCATTATTAAAAAAAAAACAATTAAAAAATAAAAGTGAAAAAGCTTTTTCAGCTGGAAGTAAGGAACAGCAATAAAACTTAAAACAAACAGAAATTATTACCCATATGAGGGGCTCACCTCCTTCTAATATCTCGCTCTTTACGCTAAAGTATTTTCGGTAATTTCAACTACTTATTCTACGGCTTTTGTGATTCAGGGGGTCATTCTTAATGAATTGGGATAAAATTTAAGCTTTAGTGTAAAGAGCGAGGTACTGACGATGGGGCGAATCCCCTCATATATGTAATAAAAACATGAGAATACAAAAGTTCTTTACGTAAGCTAATTTATAAGTTACGTAAATCTTTTACCAATAAAAAGATTCGTAAAAAATTAAAAGTTCTAGTTGCCTTTTTAATTAACCAAAAAATCGGGGGGCAACTAGGCTTCGTCCCCCGCTCTTTTTTTCTCAAAATCATTCGATCAAAATTATGAGAAAGCCATTGAGCCAAAAAAAAATATGCAAATTTCGTTTTGATTATTCCTCTGCGGAGAGCCAAAATCAAAACATGCATTGATTCAAAAACGTTCAGAAATTAAATAAAAAAAACAAGTTTTTTCAACTGAAAGTAAGGAGTGACATCAAAACTTAAAACGCACAGAAATTACTTCGTATATGAAAGAGGCTGCTTCCTCATCAACGCCCCGCTCTTTACGCTAAAGTTTTTTACTGTTTTAGAAAGAAGAATTGAGAGATAGAGTCAAACTTTAGCGTAAAGAGCGGGGCGTGGATGAGGAAGCAGCCTCTTTCATATACGAAGTAATTTCTGTGCGTTTTAAGTTTTGATGTCACTCCTTACTTTCAGTTGAAAAAACTTGTTTTTTTTTATTTAATCTTGAGAAGGCATGGGGTAATCAGCCGCACTAATGTTATCTTTTTCTCGTTTTTAGTTTGACTCGGCTATTTTTTGTAATTTCTGTTCGTTTTGAGTTGTATTTGTTCATTGATAGGAATTTGTGGTTGTTTTTCGCCTGGAAGATTATTTGACTTAATTTCACTTCAATTTTGGCTTAATGGTGCTCTTTACTGTTCTTTGAAAAAATCGTTTTGTGGAAAAAAGGTCTTAAATTAATTTTTATTCGTTTTTTTATTGACATACGTTTTGAATGGAAAAAAATAATGTTTATAACATTTCAATTTTTTCTATAAGAATCCATAGTTTGGGTTGCTATTTGTATGTTGAGAAACTTTCATCAATTTTTATTGCTGACAGAAACATGATTTTAATTTAATTTAATGACTCCTGAAGCTGAGCTGAAAAATAAAATAATATCTTTCCCTAACGATTCTACCTATGCTCTTTGATAACGTGTATACACTTACACCTTTTTATTTATTTAAATTGTAAAAGCAGAAGTAGCAATAGTATTAGCCCCAAAATTTTTAGTTATATGCCCCAGTCCTTCTCGGTCTATTGCTGAGGTCTCTTCTTGCCAGCCATGAATACAATGCCTTTTGATTTAGTTTAAAGCAGCATTTGGTTTTAAAGCATATTGGGCTATTTGCATGATTGTGGGAGATTGACATACCCAATATTCCTAAAGACATTGTTGCTGGACGGTTTTACTATGCTGAATAAAATAGCTGTCTAAAATTTTCACTGGATACGCTTGGAAAATGAATTCTTCGTCTAATGGAAACTCCTCCAAACTTTCCTTGAAAGTTTCGCTTTAATACCCTTAGCATCATTAGTTACAGTAACTATAGTGGTAGTATTAAAAGTTTACACATAGTGCCTTCTGGCTAGTTTCCAATTCCTCCACAACTCCTGTAAAGGTATAACTTGATTATATAGTTTGTTCTTCAGATATTGCTTTTGAAAGTCCACATGCTCATAGTTTGTTCTGATTTATTTCAACATCCGCCTAAATTTTCCTTAATAGCTCAAATCGTTTCTGAAGTGTTTTTGGTGCGCCTGCTAGACAACCTGTGTGCGCATAGCGTGTTTCGAGTTAGTTACATTTAGTTTCTAAATTTCCCAAATTTTCACATTAATATCCTCAGCTTTAATAGTGTCAGAAGTAGTATTGACGCTGCTCGGCGTGGAGAGTGACGTCTGCCTCCTCCATCCGCGTCGGTCCATGGCGAGTATTTGCTCTTCGCCCTGCCTGATGTTTGCCGTCGTCAAGAACTCGGACAGGCTGTCGAACCAACGTTTCCTCGGTCGGCCGCGAGGTCACTTCCAACCAGTTTTGATTGGGTCAGAATCGTAGATCGTCTTTGCGGGTAGATGTGGTGGTATTCGAAGCTGGTGCCCGAACCATCGTAAGGTTCGCTTGACTTCTTGAGTCGAAAACCGAGACTGCTTTGTGAGGTGCAGAAGCTTCTCATTGCTGACGAAGTCGGACCATCGTAGGCCCTTGATCTTCCTCAGGCTCTTCGCATGAAATACGTCGATTTTCTTGAGGGTTGCAGCTGATTCTTGCCGTGTCTCAGCTCCGTAAAGCATCACAGAGCCGACTAGAGCGTTGAAGATCCGCAGTTTTGTTGTACGACTGATATTCGGTTTTCGCCAGAGATGACGATTCATTCTGCCTATGACAGAAGACGCTTTGGATAATCTCGCTTGTAGCTAGGGGAGAAGTGAGCCATCTGAAGAAATTATGGAGCTCAGGTAGGTGAAGGCTTGAACAACCTCGATGTCAGCGGTGCTGTCAAGGCTAACTGGAGAGTTAACAGTAGGAGAAGACGGGTCTGTGGCCATAATTTTAGTTTTGCTACGGTGACATAGAAGAGCTCTGGGGCCACTGTACATCCTTGGCGCACCCCTGTCTTGATTTGAAAGAACGGGATGCGCCAACCATTTACTTGTACACAGCTCTCCGTCCCATGGTGCAGCACCTTGAGAAGTCTGCAATATTTTTTGGGTATGCCAGTCAACTCTAGAATCCGCCAAAGAGCTAGGTCGACTTAGTCAAATGCAGCACGGAAGTCTACGAAGGCAATAAATTCTTTCTGTCGGAACTCTGTGGTCTTCTCTACTATTTGTCGAAACAGTTTGCCTGGGACTGACAGTAGAATTATTCCCTGGTAGTTGGAGCAGTCGCTTATGCTTGTCAGTAGCACTAGGATGAAAACATTTTCTTTTGGTTAGTTCAACATCTCTCACAAGCCTTGTTGGTTTCAACTTCACACACCTAACTGTTCTTAAGCTATTGCTGTTACACACTTTTGACAACCTGCATAAAGACGGCGTCCATGATTCGGTTCAGCTTCCCCCCTCAATATTCCTTGAAAATTTCAGCTTCATACCGTTAGGCATAGTTGTAATAGTAGTCACAGTAGTAGTATTGATATTACTAGTATTTAATAGCGGTACTAGTACTAGCAGGAGTAGTATTAACATATTGCCTTTTAATTTGTAGAATATCCCTCGAATCAAGTCCTAGAAGTTTCAACTTTATACAATCAGCCGTTGCTATGACATTGCTGATACGTTCTTTTTTAAAACCTGTATGCTATTAAATTTTCATCTCAGTGCTTTTAGCCTTACAAGTAATATCAATAGAAGAAATAGTAGTAGTAAATGCAGTAGTAGCAGTAGTATTAGCAGTAGTGGGCACAGATTGCCTTTTGGTGAGATGATCTTCCCCTTCAAGCATTCTCTGAAAGTTCCTCTGAAAACCCTCTTAATACCCAAATCAATTATTGAGATACGCTATTTTGACAATTTGCATGCACATAGCGTCTTTTGATTTAGCTTGAATTTTCCCTTCTATACTGTAAATAGAGTAGTCAGGTAGTAGTGGTGCTGGTAGAGTTGTATTAGGATTGGTAGCATGCAAATATTGCCTTTTTGATCATATCCCTTATGATTTCCTGAATTTTCCAGATTAATAAACTTAGTTATTCCTGTGTTACACCCTTTTGACAATCATTATACACATAATGTGTTTTGACTTAGTTCAAAACATTCTCTGAAAGGCTCACCTAATGCCCTTCGTTTTCTTGGAAAGTAAAGTTCACACATGCATACCTTTCTCAATAACATATACTATGTGTAAACAATGAACGAGTTGGCTAGCTTACAGCCTTTGTCCTGAGGACTATGGGGAGGTTGGAATCCCCAAAGACACAACTACTGGACCTTTCAACAAGGCTGGACACAATAGATCTTTAAGTTAGAAACTATCCGAAAAACCTCTGTTTCAGTTACTTGTTCAAGCACAAAAGATTGGTGGCAAGAAGGACCCAAATATCTAGTCAAGTCACTATTAGAATTTGATCTTGATCCGAAAATTAGTCTTAAATTTCGTATTATATAATCCTTTCCCCCCTAAAATTAAGCATTTATTTCCTTAGGTTTCGACAGAGAAAGGATCTTCAGTTTGTAGATTATATGAAGGCATAGCCGAAAATTAGTTTTTCTACTAATTAGTAAAAATTACTAAATGCCATTTTTAGTCTCGGGTTTATTTAATAGTGTTTCTGCATGTAAATCCGTTTCATTTTTATTTTGTATGGGCATCAATAAATTCATGTAATGTTTAAAAATATGCAAAAAATTTCTTTGAAAGTCGCTGTTCGCAGTGTTTTTTTTTTATCATTACAAAGATCTTTCCCGGTACTTAGAGTATAACTAAACTGATGATTTGCAAATTAAGTTCATTTAATGTCGCAAATTGTCATGCAAATAAGCTGCTTTTGTCAGCCACGCTGGAAATTGTGGAACATACCCTAAAATGGACAATTGCATCTTTTTTAGATATATTTTCATTTAGAAATAACAAGCTTTGTTTTTTGGCGCAAACAGACGTGGCAAGCCATTGTGAATTATAACATAGAAGAGGTGTTTATGATTACTTCCTAGTTCCTTTCATAATTTGGAAAGGAGTCTATGTAGTTTACAAACATGACACATTGTCTCAAAGCTTCTGAAAAATAGTATATACATTTTTATGGCACTTGGTATTAACCAAGTGACATATAGCAATCGCAAATTCTGTCGGTCTGTCGGTCCCGGTTTTGCTACTTTAGGCACTTCCAGGTAAGCTAGGACGATGAAATTTGCAGGCGTATCAGGGACCGGGCCAGATAAAATTATAAATAGTTTTTTTTCCCGATTCGACCATCTGGGGGGGGGGGGGCGTTAATTCGAAAAAAATAGAAAAATTGAAGTGTTTTTAACTTACGAACGGTTGATCAGATCTTAATGAAATTTGATGTTCGGAAGAATATCGTGTATAAGAGCTGTTATTTTAAATTCCGACCGGATCTGGTGACATTGGGGGGGAGTTGGGAGGGGGAAACCTAAAATCTTGGAAAACACTTAGAGTGGAGGGATCGGGATGAAACTTGGTGGGGATAATAAGCACAAGTCCTAGATACATGATTGACATAACCGGAATGGATTCGCTCTCTTTGGGGTAGTTGGGGGGGTAATTTTGGAAATGGAGGTATTTGTAACTTACGAAAGGGTTACCAGATCTTAATGAAATTTTATATTTAGAAGGATTTCGCGCTTTAAAGCTCTAAATTTAAATTCCGACCAGATCCTGTGACATTGGGGGGAGTTGGAGGGGGAAACCGGATTTCTTGGAAAACGTGAAAATTGGGGTATTTTTATCTTACGAATAGGTGATCGGATCTTAATGAAATTTGATATTTAGAACGAATTCATGTTTCAGAGCTCTTATTTCAAATCCCGACCAGATCTTTTGACATTGGGGAGATTTGGAGGGAGAAATCTTGGAAAACACTTGGAGTGGAGGAATCGGGATGAAGCTTGGTGGATAGAATAAGCAAATGTCCTTGATATGTGATTGATGGAACCGTACTGGATTCGCTCTCTTTGGGGGAGTTGGGGGGGGAGGGGTTCAGTGATTTGGCGAGTTTGGTGCTTCTGGATGTGCTAGGATGATTAAAATTGGTAGGCGTGTCAGGGAGCTGTACAAATTGATTTGATAAAGTCGTTTTCCCAGATTCGACCATCTGGGGGGCTAAAGGGAGAGGAAAAATTAGAAAAAATTAGGTATTTATAACATACAATTTGGTGATCGGATCTTAATGGATTTTGATATTTAGAAGGACATCGTGACTCAGAGCTCTTATTTTAAATCCTGACCGGCATTAAGCCTCTTATTTTCCTTTTAAATCAATCTATTGATTCATAGAATTTTGCTAGAGCTCATACCACATGATCTCTTGGCTCTTAGCTCTTCTTGCCTCGTCACAAGTGCCATATGAGCTCTTAGCTCTTGTTTTTTTTTGTGAACTGGCAGAAAGTTTCTGCTTGGTTAGTACAGAACGTACTTTCGGTTGGGGCACGAAACTTTCAAATATTTAAAGGTTGATATAATATTATTTTTGTAATATATATATATATATATATATATATATATATATATATATATATATATATATATATATAATATATATATATATATATATATATATATATATGTATATATATATATATATAAATATATATATATATACATATATATATATATATATATATATATATATATATATATATATATATATATATATATATATATATATTGTTGTACAGACATTATCGGAACCTGAGTCAAGGTGTCGTCAACTTAAATCTTAATGTAAAAGTATGTTTCAGCGTAATGAATTTCTTGTTTTTTTGTATAGGCTACTTAGTTTGATATACATTTGTTACTGCGCAGGCACGTACTATCATTTTTATGCTTTATAGATGATTTTCGCTTCTCACAATTCGAAGCACCCAATAGTCATATTGAAAGATGTACATTATCAGGACATGAGAGCATTATTGGATTTTATGTACAGAGGTGAAGTTAGTGTGGACCAAGATAGATTACCTCAGTTTTTACATTTAGCCGAAACTCTCAGGATCCGTGGCTTAGCTGAAGTTGGTGATTATAGTCAACAGCCGGATAGTATATTTAAGTGCGAGTCCTCAATTGCTGATGCAGATCGAGTTCAAAAAGGTTAGTAATTTCTGCAGAAAACAAGAGGATATGTTTATCTTGATTCTGAGTGAGTTACATTCTTTATTGTTTTTGTTTTTTTGTTTTAGGTTTCGCTTTGTGTTTTGTTGAAGTCCACCATTTGCTATATAGGCTACTAAATAGCCAAAAATACTCTTTTTTTTCATTTTCATTAGACATTTCAAAAAGTCTCACCCCTCCCTAGTTCCCCTCTCATTCTCCCCTCCCATTTTCATGGTTTAGCCCCACCGAACAGTAGCCGTCAATTGTTGACCCAGATCAAGTTTAAAAGGCTAGTAATTTATTGAGGCGTTTTATTTTTTTTGACCTGATTTTGCTTTTGTAGAGAATAGAAAATAATTTAAAAGAATAGAAAAGAATAGAAATTTGAATATTTAAAAGAACTAAAAGAATTTAATTAAGTAAAAGAATTAGTTATTAATTAAAAGAAATAAGAAATTAAAAGAATGTAATTAAGAATTGAATTAAAAGAATTTAAAGAATTAAAAGAATAGAAAAGAATTAAAAGAGTAGAATTTAAAAGAATAGAAAAGAATTTCGTAGAGAATTTAAAGGTTAAAAGAGAGAAATTTACATTGAAGGCTAGGCGATGGAGGACTTGTCAAGATAAATTAGCAGCTTATACAAAAGCAAGACAATCCTCATGAAAGTTTTCCAGCAGAGTTACAGTGGCTGGCCTACGTTTCACTAGCAATCACCAAAATGAAAGGGCTTGGCTTTCAATTTTTTAAAAGCGGATTCCTTAAAATATTCTGCACACGCGACAATCAGACTATTTTTAATCATTGAAGAAACATTGGCATTTGCAGCCGCCGAGAGGATCTTATTTCTTTAGATTTTCATTTCCATAACAAGAACTTGGAAGCTGCCGCTATTATGGACGGATTCTGCTTCCATGATTGGGATAGAGCCAGAATTCTTCGTACCCAGAAGAATAAAATGTTGGTCCTGCTAAATATTACCCTTTCAAAAAAATGGCTTCAATTTTTGACAATTTTCCTTAACTTTTGCTTTCCTTGTTGCGTTAAACGGATTAACGATACTATTCTACCTTTTCTCTGAAACAGGAGGGAGGTTTTCTGCGTTTACAATACATTTTTTTTTATGAAATGGTTTTTATTGATAACTTGTCTGACATTTGATTGCACGCTTTCGGTTTTTGAAGGGTTTGCTGACAAGGTTGTCTATGCGCTGATATATTTGTCAGCTATTTTTAATAAAAAAGGGCGTAGATTCTTGAAAAGTATTGTTCTCAGAAGGAGAATAAGACAATCTGATGAAATGAGTCTGCCAATTCGTCTTATATTTCTCAAATAATGAAAAAAGGATATGAGGTATCCGAGTTCAAGGGTCTTGTAGCAAACAAAGATTAAGCATTTCACCAAATTGTGATGATCTTGTTTAATAAGCGACTAATATCATTTAGAACCTACCAAGAAGACTATGAAGGTGTTTTCTGTGTAGTCTGTTTTGTAAAGTGTTCTGTGTTCTGTAAGGTGTATCCTCTGTTCTGTAAAGTGTCTGGAGGGTAGATGACTGACTGACGTTAATATCAGAGAACTTTGTTTGCTTGGTTGTAAAAAAGGTAATGTCAGGATTTTCTTCATGTATTTTTACTTTACAAAGTCGTAAACTGAACTGACTGAGCAGCTAATCTTGTAACTTCTTTCTCTTTGCTCGTAACAGTTAGCTCGGGGCGTAGTCTCATAGCCTAATAGGTTTCATAGCACAGGAACTTTACTAAGCAATAACTTTGTGATTCCTGTCTTAAACCTAATTCTTTCTAACCTGTATTTTCACCGTTTGTGGTATTCCAACCTACAACTGTCCATCATAGTTATCGTAATTTTTACCACATCTTCAAGCCCAAATTATAGTTTTGCCCAAATTTCACCGTTAGTGGTATTCCAACCTACAACTGCCCATCATAGTTACAATCACAGTTATATTCACCATCGTAGTTTTGCCCACATCTTCAAGCCCAAATTTTAGTTTTGCCCAAATTTCACCGTTAGTGGTATTCCAACCCACGTACCGCCTATACTAGTTACCATCACAGCTATATTCACCATCATAGTTTTCCCCACATCTTCAAGCCCAAATTATAGTTTTGCCCAAATTTCACCGTTCGTGGTATTCCAACCTACAACTGCCTAACATAGTTATCATTATGGTTATATTCACCATCGTAATTTTGCCCACACATTTAATTGCGTATTCCAGTATCCTGAGTTTTTGGAGAATTTATATAGCACCTGAGATTTTACAATTTTCCTGCAGTTTCTTATGTTGTTCAATTTTATACATCCCTGGCATGTGGAGGCATTTGTTTTAGGTGAAGGCTAAAATTAGGCGGGAAAAAATCAGTTGAAGAAAAAATGGTAAGTTTTGGAGGGTAAAAAATTGAATGAAGGCTCAAAGCAGGAAAAATATAACAAGTTTTGTAGAAAAAAAAGGGAAGAAACTATTAATACAATTTGGTTGACCGATCAAGTTAGGCAAATTATTTCTTACTCCACACTGTCTTTCCATTTACAATTAAAACCAAGTGAAAATATAGAAGAACAGGTATAATTTTTCAATAAGATTTGGTAAAAAAAAAAGGTGTACTTTTTTCACTGTTCTATTGGAAAACATTTACGATTTTTCTGTATTTCGTTTCATTGTAATTGCTCAAATTAGGAAAAAATTCCGTCAAGGAAAAAATGTTAGAAGTTTTAGATGAAATACTAAAACGATGAAACAATTTACTAAATTTGATTGAAGGCTCAACTTAGGAAAAAAATAATCGAAAAAAAGTAATAGCAAGTTTTAGGCGAAATTTAAAAGTCGTTGAAGCAATTCAAAAAATGTGGACGAAGCCCAAAAGATCGATCAAAGAACAAATGTAGGAAATTCTGAGGGAAATATAAACATGCCATGGGATTTTCGGTACATGGTCCTAAAACAATATTCCCGTGTCTTTGAAAAGATTCTTGATTTAATTAATTTCGAATTAAATTTCATTAAGTTACCATTAAAACGTGACAATACTTTTTTATGTTGTCGTAGATTGAGTCAAATCGAAATTTTATTTTGCCCCTAGAAACCCGCCCGAACACTCCGAAAAAACCTGACGTGGAAATTTTTCCGTGATATTCACAGCTCCCTAGTATTTTTGTGGTAAAAAAACAGTTGAACAACAAAGTAAAAATGTCACTTTCCTGAAAATTACGAGCTTTGATATCCAGTGTTGAAATTTTAGCTCATTGAATCGACATCAGTCCTAGTCAGGCTCAGCACCGAGCCACCACAATTGAGCATTCCCAGTTCAACGTTTATGTTAAAAAAAAGTATGTAACTAAGGATATCACCGTCACTAGGGAAGTGCAGTGGATCTTTTCGTGGAGAGGGGTGAAATACCAAGTAGTCTATTGTTGGCCACTGTTTATCTACATTGAATTTACATTTTCAGGTCCCTTAGATAGCCAATACCCAGTTGCATACAGTCCTTACCAGCGTTATCAGTTAAACAGCCCGTACCCACCAGACTCCCTACAATCTCCGAATGATTTGCTCAAAAGACCCGGTAGCCCTTTTCAAAGTTATGCGTCGCGGAGGAAAAGAGGCCGGCCTCCTAAAATTGGAGGTGGAGCCGAATATGCAGACCCAATGGATGTATTGGATGTTAAAGTAGACTCCGGTTTTTCTGGAATAACTAATGTTTATCCGCCACGTCACAGCTCGACACCCTTAACACCACAATCGACGGAGGGGCAGGATGAGGAAAATTCAAGGGACTTGGTGAAAAATAGAACGCCTCCCGAGGTGAGTTTAATTTTTATTGTTTTTGACAGCTAAATAACTTACTTGTTATTAAACAAAAGGAGTAACTAATAAGTTTAGTGTAGTTGATTACATAATACAGGATTATTCACAAATCAGGGATTGTTTTTAATTGTGACCATTTCAATTTTAAGTTAATTTTAATTAATTTTAAAGAGTGTTTTTAATTTTAATTGTGACCATCCCTGACCATGTGGCATGACCATATCCCCATTATCTCAATTTACTATTCGTGGATGTTCAATTTCAGCCTTGAAGGTAATAAAATGAAGAAAAACAAGCTGTTTCTAATGAAAGTAAGGAGCAATATCAAAACCTAATTCTAACAAAAATTATTCCGTATATGAGGAGGGCTGCCCCCTCCTCAATTCCCTCACTAAAATTTTTTACTTCTAAAAAAGGTTCCAATTATAATTACACGGCCCTTGTGTTCCAAGACTTATTCTTAAATAAGTGGGAAAACATCGAACT
The DNA here is from genome assembly GCF_032884065.1 of Artemia franciscana. NCBI lineage: Eukaryota > Metazoa > Arthropoda > Branchiopoda > Anostraca > Artemiidae > Artemia > Artemia franciscana. Next base: position 2,599,192 of record NC_088878.1, on the reverse strand, counting down.
CTAGCGTCTGTATTTTCAATAGGAAAACCTTTTTTTCATTTAATTTTAGACTCTTTCTCAAATAATAGGAAAAAAACTTCGTTTTCTTAAAGAGTTAAAGAGGCTGCGTCCCAAAGTCGAACCTTAAAACGTACAGGAATTAGAAGAGGCAGTTGGGGGGCTGCCGCCCCCCAAACCCCCAGCTTTTAAAGACTCTTTTGTACAGGTTTTTTGTTTTTTTGCTAACCCCCAGCTCTTGGCTTCGGAAAGGCCCTCTTTTAATTAACAAAAAATTGAAATGAATGAATAATGGAATAACTTCGAAAAATGTTAAACACAAGAGGACAGGAGAACCATTGCGCCGAAACTAGTAATTAGTAACAATGAAGTCCCCCCCCCCAAAAAAAAAACCTGTACAAAAGAGTCTTTAAAAGCTGGGGGTTTGGGGGGCGGCAGCCCCCCAACTGCCTCTTCTAATTCCTGTACGTTTTAAGGTTCGACTTTGGGACGCAGCCTCTTTAACTCTTTAAGAAAACGAAGTTTTTTTCATATTATTTCTGTACGTTTTTCTACAATCCATGGTGGATGTAATTTAATAATTCCTGTACTCCTCGTACAGGAATTAGGAGAGGAACTTGGGTGGCTGCCCCCCCCCCCCGCTTTTAAATCATTGTATAAAATAGAAAAAAAATAGATAGAATGACCGAAATGTTTCTTTTGCTCATAAGAAGCTAATATTCTGTTATCTCTCAAATGATAAGCTGTCCAGGTGTTATCAAAATTTTTTTGATGTTGTGAAAAAAAAAACGCCCGTAAGGGACTTGAACCCTCGACCCGAGGATTAAAAGTCTCACGCTCTACCAACTGAGCTAATAACTTGCATGTGTGTAAATATAACTTCTCAGTAGATTTTAAAAATTTCAAATTAACATGGGCTCTTATGGAGAGAAATCCGTTAATTAAATAGCTAATGGGTGGTTTCTGGAAAACAGGGAAGGAGTTATCGGATCGAGCTGAAATTTCGCGGATAAGCTCCTGGGCCGTAGGGAACCTTAACTTGTGAATTTCAGCCCGATCGGACAACGTTAAAAGGGGTGGGGGGGGGGGGGGGGTTGGAGGGTCGAAACTTTCGGGGGGTTAAGATTTTACTACGAAACTTTCCAGGAAAATTACTCGGAGAATTCCGCATCGAATGAGTCTTCGTACACCCAGATCCGATGTCGGATGTGACCTGTAGGCGTCTAGAAAAAAAAAGTAAATGAATTTTAAGTGGCTATGCGTGGTTTCTGGAAAACAGGGAAGGAGTTATCGGATCAAGCTGAAATTTCGCGGATAAGCTCCTGGGCCCTAGGGGACCTTAACTTGTGAATTTCAGCCCGATCGGACAACGTTAAAGGGGGGCTTGGGTTGACAGGTCGAAACTTTCGGTCATATTTTCCCCATGAAGGAAAAGTTGGAGGGGGATGAAATTTTGCAGGTTTCTTAGTTGGAGCTCGGGCTACGAAATGCATCCCTCCCTATCCGTCTGCGACCACTGGAACCGAAGATCGCTTAACATTGTCGTGTGTCGCCTCTTTATAGAGGCACGAGTGTGCCTCCTTGATAATCCTAGGAAGTCCCCCCACGAAAAAGTCTTCCATAGGAACTTCCTTCCATGTAAAATTCTCTCCCCCCCCTCCTCCGGGCAATTCTATCCTCACAGTGAATTCCTCCTGAAAATTCCTGCTTACTATTTCGGCTGAAAAATATCCCTTAGCATAGTTTCATTCAAAGAAAGACTCGTTTGATTTAATTCCTTATTATTTGTCAGTTCATGGCGGAATACCCCTTGTGTGGGAAATATTTCTTAGAGATCCCCCTCCCCTCAATGGAAAGTTTTACCCGCGGAAAACTTCCTAACGGGGAATTTCTTCTGGTGATAATTCCCCATGGAGGATTTTTCCCGTGCAAAATCTTCTACGTAAAAATCCCCCAGAGAATTCTAACTCCGTTGAAAGTTTCACCCAAACAATTCCCGCAGAGCATCTCCACATGTGAAATTGATTGCCAACGAGAATGTAAGACAGATATAACGAATTTCGTATATGAACTGTGGCAAATTCTCCGTTTAAAATTCTCCTTTAAAGCCCACCCCTCGAAACTTGCATCTCAATGGGAAATTCTCCCCGTAGAAAATCCATCCCAAGAAAATTCCCCCCTCCTGAAAAATGTAGGTATACTTCCCAATTCCAAATACTACATGTAAACAAAGGGCAGATTTCATAACCTGTGCCCTTCCTTAGGGGACTCCATAGGGTTATATCATCCCCAAAGGCATGGTTATTGAACCTTTCAATTATACTGAACAAAATGTTTATCGTACAATTTAGATCAGGTCACTGGAGAAAAAGGGTGCGGGGGGCTAGTTGCCCTCCCATCCTTTGTCACTTAGAAATGGCTCTAGAACTCTTAATTCCCGTTCCAAAAAAAATGTCGCCCAATCTTCTAGGTCTATTGGCTCAATACGATCATCCCTAGGAAGGACAAAAAAAACAAAAACAAAATCAAATTACCGCGCGTCCGTGATCCTTCTTCTGGCAAAAAAAAAATCCATATTTTTAAAGATGGGAGCTTGGAAACTCTACAGCAGGTTTCTCTGATGCGCTGAATCTATTGGTGCAATTTTCAATACGATTCCTTGACTTTTGGGGGATGTCACAACCCTTTTTGGAAAATCAGGCAAATCTACACTGGCTCGTAACTTTTGATCAGTGACGAAAAAACTTAGCGAATTTTATATAATTGTAATCAGCATGAAAAGCCAATTCTTTTGATGTACCTATTATTATCGAAATTTAATTTTATAGTTTCGGTCACTATTGGGACGAGTCGCTCCTTATTTACAGTTCGTTACCACGAACAGTTTGACAAAAAGGTATCCCTATTTCATCTTCAAGAACAATGTTATACATAGAAAGTCCTTTTCCTGGGGATTCACTTCGTTACCATTTCTTGCAACGCCTACCTGTGTTGGATAAGAACTTCATGCTGAAGAAAGCTGGGGATGGATTATCCATCGCTTGCTCCAGCATCTTAGTGAAAGGTTTAACGTAGTGATGATGGCTGTTTTGTTCAAGTACATGGCGTTTTTTTTTTTATTAATCAATTTTTTTTTTAAATCCGCGAAAGAAGTTTTCAATGAAAAGCAAAGAGCTACATTAAACCAAAAACGAGCAGAAATGAAGTCAAACAATAATGCAAGCCTAAAACGACCATTAATCACTATCAATATATAAATAAATCCAAAATCAACAGATATTACAATAAATAGCCAAGTCAAATTTAAGGCACCCTGTGCTTCCTAAAGACGAGAAAGTCAACTACGCTTTACTTAAAACAATTTTCGTTTTGAGCTGCGTTTTTATTTTTTATAATATAAAAAACAAAAAAAAAAACAACACCATAATAACCATGATTAATGAACATAACAAATGAATGTAGGTTGACATTTATTACATACTGATATTAATTCCCGAAAGTTTCAGCAATTTTGGATTTGGTGTCGTTATAAAAGAGAAAACATTTAAAATGTGTTTCTAATGTCTCAATATCCACCCAGACTCTTGAGAATAGGCTGTAAAAGACCTGTGGTGGTTTGTCGACTAATCTGAATACCAGAAGGAAGACCAATCACAATACTTTTCGACCCTAATCCCTTAACAAAAGGCTGGAAGCACCCTCATTGCAGGCTTTACCTCAGATTGTAAAGCCTTCATCAGGTCCCCTAGATTATTAGTAGAAAGCTTCAAGACGCAATTATTCTGGCTCAGGCTTGTTCATACTCAAAAAAGTGTTCCATCCCTTACTTTGCTGGAGTACGAGCATATTAACTCAATTTAATGAAGACGATCCTACTTGAAACCTTTAATCATGTCTTAAAAAATATTTAGCTTAAACAGTACTTTATGTAGAAAATAAAACAACAAATTTGAGGACTTCTATTCAGTTCTTAAAAATCGAAAGTGAAAGATCTAACGTAATGATGATGGCCGTTTTGTTCAAGTACGCGGCTTTTTTTTTTTTTTTTTTTTTTTTTTTTTTTTTTTTTTTTTTTTTTTTTTTTTTTTTTTTTTTTTTTTTTTTTTTTTTTTAATTCAACATTAGAAATACATATTCTGTTTGGCATCCTAACTCGATAAGTTTGATATCAGCAATTTCTTTACATGAAAAAATAAAAGTAATTAAAAAAAATGCTGGTTCTAAGCTACTAAAACTTATTTTTTTCGTTGGACAAGAAAATATTTTTGTCGTATTAAAATTCTTTCGTTCTTCTGGTAAAACAGACGAGAAGACCTACCTATTGATACAATTATCTTAAGGAGGAAAGTTAAGAGGAAACCTATAGAGGAGCTTCATTTGGTGCTGTGTTTTTATTTTTAATGATCTGCTTCGGGTATTTTTTTGAAAATGTCTTCACTTTCAGCTTTGAAGTAAAGTGAGGTAAAGGTTCAACGTAATTTCAAATACTATTGCCAGGCAACATGAAAGTATGCAAAAAAGTAATCTAGAATCAGTAACCTTTTCTTGGGGAGTGGGGCATATTTAACAAGGGGGAGGAGTAGGTAAAATATGAAAAATCCAGAACATAAACTTGATGCATTAGAAGTTGACCTGTATAAAACATTTTTAGGTCGATATCCCAACTCGAAAAAATCCAGAATCTAAGCTCGATACATCGCAAGTTAAACTTTTTTTTTTTTTTTTTTTTTTTTTTTTTTTTTTTTTTTTTTTTTTTTTTTTTTTTTTTTTTTTTTTTTTAATTCAACATTAGAAATACATATTCTGTTTAGCATCCTAACTTGATAAGTTTGATATCAGCTATTTCTTTACATGAAAAAATAAAAGTAATTAAAAAAATGCTGGTTCTAAGCTACTAAAACTTATTTTTTTCGTTGGACAAGAAAATATTCTGCTCCATTTTTTACCCTTTTTGTATTTCTTGAGGTCTGAAATAAAAGAAAAGTATGTGAAGTTGGAGTTATGTAGGTTCAGTTCAATACTGACTTTGGAGTTAATAATTTCCTTCAATTTTTATATAGTTGATTTGACAAAAAATACCTTGTTTTTCTGTTGATTTTCGATATGTAAGTTACGTCAACTTTAAAGATCAGTTAATAACAATGTGCGCTATAGTTTTTCTTTTTTTTTTCAAAAGGGGGATTCTCCAACAAAACTTTCTTCCTAGCTATGGAGCACAAAAAAGTCCAATTGCCAAATTTTGCTTCGTCCAACGTTTGTCCAAAGTCCAAAGTTATAATTTTTGTCCCGATTCTTTAAGAACGACTCCTGAAATACAAGGGTCGTTTAATTAGAAAATTAAACTTTCATTTTTGAAAGTACCTAAAAAGTTTAGCCTAAAGAGCGAAGTGTTGAGTAAGGGGCAATCCCATTCATACAAGTAATAATTTCTGTCCGTTTCAAGTTTTAATGTTGCTCCTTACTTTCAGTTGAAAAAACTTGTTTTTTTTTATTTAACATTAGGTAAGACTAAACTTAATAGTACTTATATATTTGAAATCAGCATAAAAATTAGATTCTTTTGATATATATATATATATATATATATATATATATATATATATATATATATATATATATATATATATATATATATATATATATATATATATATATATATATATATAATGAAAAGAGAAATCACCAATGCTACAGAACAAAAAAAAAAAAAAAAAAAAAAAAAAAAAAAAAAAAAAAAAAAAAAGAAAGAGACAGAAGGAGAAAAGGAAGACTGTTTTCCTAAATTAGTGATTAATATAGACCAGCACTTGAATGAGGCCTTAACCCTACTCATCCATACAATCACATAGGTCAAACAGCATAGCCACACACAATCAACCATAAAGAATAATCCATGGACAGGCAGTCATGTTGTCAATAAGTATAAGTCGTCATTTACCAAACAATAGAAAAAATAATATAGACAAATAATTCAGAGGCAACACCCAACATAAGGGCTCATCAGGAGAATATACTGGCCTATATAGGGTTTCGCCACTCTAAATTCTCTACCCAGCACAGTGTTGTGGCTACCACAGAATATCCATGGCATCCCCGCGTCAGGTATCACCCCCAAAATACATGCCTATGAAAAAAAAAAGAAAACAGCAAATGTAAAACAACCAAGTAAAATCAAAAACAAGCTTATCCTGTTAATATATCCCTCCTTTTAGCAACAATAGGTAAACTAAATATTATAAATTTTACCAAATCACAAATATTAACACATTGCAAAAAAACCTGAATGAACTAAACAATTATAGAATTCATCTTTACCATGTGGCTAATTTTTTAGAAAATCCGCTCAATTAGAAACACAATTCAAAATAAATGGCGCTGTGACAACATTTCTCGAACCTCCGAAATTAGTTAAAAATTTCTTTAAGTATTTCTAGATAATTCTTTTGATATTTATTTAAAAGTTCGTTATAATGAAAACTAAATTTTTTAAATTGCCAAGTTAATTTATTTGCAGAAAAACCTCTTGATATCAATTTTTGGCTTAAGTTTTTACATCTATTTTTAAAATCAATATAATTACTACAAATCCTTGCATAACGAAGTAACTGTGAGAAAAACGCTGAATATGTGATATTTGAGTGTATATTACTTTCAGGGAATGGGAAACTAATCACTTCAAAATCAAAATCATCCGTTTTATTATACATTTTAAAACTTAATTTATTATTATCACAAATATTAATATTTAAATCTAAGAAATGATCTTCATGACCAGCGCCATGACTAGGCTCAAGAATAAGCTCTGATGGATATATATTTTTAGAAATATCAATGAAATCCTTACAATTTAAGACCAAAATATCATCTAAATATCTTTTATTATTTGACAAAGCATGTTTTAAATTAATTGGATTATTCTTATCCATCATATATTTATATTCTAGTTGACTTAAAAACAAGTCGGGTATAAATGGGCTGGCATTCCCCCCCATGGGAATTTCCATAATTTGCTTGTACAAATCACCCCCAAATCTTATATAAGTATTGTATAAAACAAATTCCAATAACTCAAAAATCATATCCAAGCTGTAACATCTCAAGTTAACTGTAGTATTAAAGCAGTTTGTCCATATAGCTTTTTTATTATAAATGTCTATTTTTAAGAACCTTTTACTAGATAAGAGGAAAGATTTCTTTATAACAGTTTTAAAATTATCAAACACTAAATTAAGTGATAAATTAGTATACATTGTCGCAAAATCGAAAGACTCAATTCTTTTAGCTGAAACCATTGTTAAAGAATCTATCACCTGCAGTGAATTATCAACACTCCAATATGGATTAAAATTCGAAAATTTTTTAATACCAGAACAATAGGTTTTAAGTTTATTTACAATTTCCTTTAAAATTAAAGATAGGTCAGTAGCTGCAATGCGGGTTGGACATTTAGCTGCTCCAGCAATAAACCGTGGTTTAGGGGGATTCTTATGAAATTTTACAGTCCAATATAGGAAAGGGAACTTTTTATCATTGTCATTTATTTTAATATTAAAATTTTCAAAAAGTATTTCTTCAGTCTTTTCAATTAAATTCTCATCCTCTATATTTACCTTTTCGTAAACATTAGTTGTGCATAACTCCCTTTTTAAGATATCACAATACAAATTCTGACAAATTATGGCAAAATTATTATTAGCTTTATCCACTGGCACAATTACAAATTCATTCTTTAGATTAGCAATTGCTTGTTTAATCTTCGCATTATAAAATAATGATTTGGTGTTACTATTTTTTAAGTTAGAATATATTTTATTTCTTACTCTACTAATAATTAAATTCTTCCAACTTTGAAAACTCTCGTTATTTTTATTCTCTTTCTTACACCACTTATCAATAAATAAATCAAAATCATTTTCCAAGCCATCAAGAACACTCGATGGTTTCAAATGATGAGAAAGACGGAAATTAGCCCCTTTATTCATTATAATTTGAAGATTATCTTGCTTTATTATTGACAAGTCCCCTGTTATAACATGTTTGTAAGTAGGATTTACAAATGGGCCAAGTTGCTTACAATTACAAACCGGTTTCCAATTTATATCACTATCTAGTTTTTTTAGTATTAAATTATAATTAAAAATAATTTGCCCAATAGTTTTTGAAAATTTATAAGTTAAAACTGGACTATCATTATAATTTAAATTACTAGGAAGGGCCTGTTTCACATGCCGCTGATTTAAAATTTCTGGTAGATTAATATCTTCAATCTGCTTAAAAGTAAAATTAATAGGTAAATATAATCTGTTATCCTTATTACTAATCTAACTTTTTCTTTTTTGAAATAAATTTCGTTTTAGTTAGAATGCAAATTGTATCACATATTACTTTAAAATTATAATCAAGAGCTGTATTATTCTTAACAATCCAGAAAAGTTTGATTAAATTCCTCTTGGATAAATTATTTAGACACTTTATTACAGAAATCATACCCCTAGATTCAAGTAGCTGGCATAGATCTATAGAAAGCATATGTACATCTAATTCATTTTTTCTATTATTTTTCCTATGTCCTCTCGATCGTTTTTTACGTTTAGTAGGACAAGTAAAAGAAGGATGGTCCATAAAACCATCAATACATTTAACAACAACATGAGACATGTCACCATATTTTGCTACACGATCATTTAGCCCAAAAGGATAAGCTGTACCAAGAGTATGGATCCAGAAATCCTCCTGTTTACGTAGTCTATTATTCTTCTCTTCTTTATTTAAATTTTCTAATTCTAAATTTTCTAAAATTGTGACAGTTATATCTGATATGGAACATTTACCATTATTACAATGTTGAACTAGATAGTTATTAGTTTTTTCATTATTAAACTGTTGTCTTATGTCCAGAAAATCTTTTATATATATTATTAGTTGTTTCCCCCACATATTGTAGGCAGCATTTATTACATTCTAATAGGTAAATTACATTGGTTGTTCTACAATTAACATTACCACGTAACTTGCATGCAAAATTTTTATTATACAATGTACTTTTAACAGAAGTCCGTGGGACAAAATGATCTTGGCAAAGAAAACAACGACTTTTACACTTACTAACTTTCAAAAAATCGTTCCGAGTTCCGAGGCTAATATTTGTGTTTTGTTGCATAAAAAGTTATTGAAAATAAATCCAAAACAAACCAACATCCAAATCAAAATCCAACAATCAAAGTCCAAAAAACATGCCAAGGTCAATAGGTCAATAAATACATAAACAAAAAGATGAAAGAACATGAAATTTGCATAAGTGCCATCTCACAAATAATTAACAATATCAGGTTAAAAACCTGGACCAGGGTAAAGGTCTGTCGGGGAGAAAACTAAAAAAAAAAATTTCCTCCACCAGCACTGGATCCAACCTGGAATAATATAATGAAAAGAGAAATCACCAATGCTACAGAACAACCACAAAAAAAAAAAAAAAAAAGAGACAGAAGGAGAAAAGGAAGACTGTTTTCCTAAATTAGTGATTAATATAGACCAGCACTTGAATGAGGCCTTATCCCTACTCATCCATACAATTACATAGGTCAAACAGCATAGCCACACACAATCAACCATAAAGAATAATCCATGGACAGGCAGTCATGTCGCCAATAAGTATAAGTCGTCATTTACCAAACAATAGAAAAAATAATATAGACAAATAATTCAGAGGCAACACCCAACATAAGGGCTCATCAGGAGAATACACTGGCCTATATAGGGTTTCGCCACTCTAAATTCTCTACCCAGCACAGTGTTGTGGCTACCACAGAATATCCATGGCATCCCCGCGTCAGGTATCACCCCCAAAATACATGCCTATGAAAAAAAACCAGCAAATGTAAAACAACCAAGTAAAACCAAAAACAAGCTTATCCTGTTAATATATCCCTCCTTTTAGCAACAATATGTAAACTAAATATTATAAATTTTACCAAATTACAAATATTAACACATTGCAAAAAACCTGAATGAACTAAACAATTATAGAATTCCTCTTTACCATGTGGCTAATTTTTTAGAAAATCCGCTCAATTAGAAACACAATTCAAAATAAATGGCGCTGTGATAACATTTCTCGAACCTCCGAAATTATTTAAAAATTTCTTTAAGTATTTCTAGATAATTCGTTTGATATTTATTTAAAAGTTTGTTATAATGAAAACTAAATTTTTTAAATTGCCAAGTTAATTTATTTGCAGAAAAACCTCTTGATATCAATTTTTGGCTTAAGATTTTACATCTATTTTTAAAATCAATATAATTACTACAAATCCTTGCATAACGAAGTAACTGTGAGAAAAACGCTGAATATGTGATATTTGAGTGTATATTACTTTCAGGGAATGGGAAACTAATCACTTCAAAATCAAAATCATCCGTTTTATTATACATTTTAAAACTTAATTTATTATTATCACAAATATTAATAGTTAAATCTAAGAAATGATCTTCATGACCAGCGCCATGACTAGGCTCAAGAATAAGCTCTGATGGATATATATTTTTAAAAATATCAATGAAATCCTTACAATTTAAGACCAAAATATCATCTAAATATCTTTTATTATTTGACAAAGCATGTTTTAAATTAATTGGATTATTCTTATCCATCATATATTTATATTCTAGGTGACTTAAAATCAAGTCAGCTATAAATGGGCTGGCAAATCCTGACTGTGCCCCCTCCTAATTAGTTGTCTGGCTTGGCTAGTACAATTCTTAGTTTCTTTATAAATCTCTCTACTCTTTTCTATACCTCTTAAATTCCTTCCTATTGATCAAACAATATTTATACGGATTTCTCGTGTATTTCTTCAAGAACAATACGATATTTTGAGAATTCTCATGGAATTTTGGCAAAGGAAAATCGTCTATTCACCCTTAGTTATTTTTACGCTCAGGTCCCTGGAACCTCGCCCTGGAACTGGGAACTCTTGCCCGTTTTCCCTATTTACATCGATCCTGTCTGCCTCTTAGGAAACTTGGGGCTAGGACTTTTTCTCCCTGGTGGTGATTAAAGGGATAGGGAATTATTGATCCATTAGAGAATATTTGATTTTGAAACTTTAGCTTTTGTGTTGGACACTTCTACGGCTATCGTGAATTTGAATGGCAACGGGAAGCTTTTTAATAAAAAATCAATAGTCATTATTTGTAAAATTAATAAGTAGACCGGGAACTTATGGAAATTTAAAAATTTTGATTTTTGTTGACAATTAAGAAAATTTAATAAAGGTTGAGTGTTACAAATTCATAATTATAGGCATATGATCCTCTAATTTAAAAGCACACATAATGGGAAATAAGATAAATTGTTCATGAACCTACAAGACCCCTCCTTCCCCTTCTTCTGATGCCAAAGAAATATACAGAAATATTCATTTAAAGTGGCCTAAGTTAGTCAACAATATTTGAATATTTATATTTCAATTTGAATATGACGGTTTCGATATTTCAATTATAAGTTGAAATTATGGGGAAAGGTCTTTTACAAGATAATTATTACTCGTAATACAATTATAATTGTTTTTCTAAGGTTTGATGTACATAAGGCATTGAATGTATTGAATGAAAATAAAACTTTTAAATTCATTCATTTAGAGTTTAAAACTAAGAACAGGTTTGTGGTGTGAGCTTTTGTTTAATTTCAATAATGATATATGTTCTCATATAGACACACACACACACATATATATATATATATATATATATATATATATATATATATATAAATATATATATATATAAATATATATATATATATATATATATATATATATATATATATATAGCTATATATATATACATATATATACATATATATATATATATATATATATATATATATATATATATATATATATATATATATGTATATATAGCTATATATATATATATATATATATATATATATATATATATATATATATATATATATATATATAGCTATATATATATAGCTACATATACATATATATATATATATATATATATATATATATATATATATATATATATATATATATATATATATATATATATATATATATATATATATATATATATATATATATATATATATATATATATATATATATATATATATATATATATAGCTTAAATATTAATATTTAAGTTAAGTTAATATTTAAGTTAATATTTAATTATATAGTTAATTTGATTATTTTAAGTAAAATATATATATATATATATATATATATATATATATATATATATATATATATATATATATATATTTTAAAACTAATATTCGTTCAGTTAAAAAACAATATCAAAAGTATTGTTTGTGAAGTTTGATATTTTAAGTTCCTGTACCGACGGAAAGCCTTAAAAAGAATGGTTATTTTATTTGGAAAGTTTGATGCTATTTAGATGTAAATTTCAAACTTCAAGTTTTGAAAATTTAAAAAACTGGGAATAGATTTACGGTTTTGGCTTTTGTAAAGTTTAAAACATTCTTTCTACTGTTTTTAGAATTTAATCTGTAAATGCTGGTGTATTTTAGGTGCCAACTTCACTGAATAAAACTAAAACTTTCAAATTTCTTCATTGAGAATCAAGCAGTTTATGGTAACTAGCTGTAAGGAGTGAGACGGACTAGTAGTAACCGAAACTCTAAAAAGTGGAGTCGATTCTACAAAAAATGGATTTTTATGCTGATTGCAAATATGCAAAATCCATTGGTTTAATGTTACTTATCAAAAGCTACGGTCCTGAAAAATATTGCCGAATTTTCCAAGAAGGGAGAAAAAAAAAAAACAAGAAGTCGAGTGATCTTTATGAAAAGAACCATCATATTAAGGACGTCAGAGAGCTCCATTGTAGAGGTTCCAAAAAAAGTGGTTTTAGCCAAAAGAAGTGGAATTTTTATTTTTCTCTGAAGAAAGATCACGGATGTGTTCTTTTTTTTTTTACCAGGGGTGATCGTAAGGGCCATATTCAGTATTTTGTCGGGGGGTGTTTTACAAAAGAATTTTTTTCGTGGGAGGGGGCTACACAAAAAAACGCAAAAAAGATTTGTTTATATTGATTTTGCTACATCTTTATAAGTTAGACAATCATTTGGGGGGGGAGGGGGTCAAAACTGTTAACCCACCTCCCCCTCTTGGATACGGCCTTGGTGATCGTATCGGACCAGTGTTACTCGCCAAAAAATAAAAGAGTGGCCACTCGAACACAAATCAAAAGTTCTAGTTTCTTTTTTAAGTAACAAACCACTGAAAACAAGCGTTTTCTACCGTTTTGTTACACAAAGCAGATCTGCCCAGCTTCAGGGGCAGTAGCTGCGCGGGGGCGCCCTTATATAAATTAATATTTAATCTTCCGTCATTTGGATATAGGGGTTTCGGGGTGATAACTTCCTTTTTGTTGTTCAAAATGATTTCTTTGCAGCATAAAGGGACTACATCATGCATTTTACGGCTACAAATGCTGGAGAGGAGGGGGGCATCTTGAATGTCTTCAGGGAATTTCCCAAGAGGGAAGAGGGCAAGTGTTAGCTGGAATTTGGTTTCTTAGACACGTTTTAACGAAAACATTCGGTTATCCTCTAAATAGTTCATGGCAACCAACTGTAAATAAGGAGTGACTAGCTGCTAGTAACCAAACTCTAAAAACAGTTTTAATAGCTTTAAAACGCTAAAGTTTTTTACTGTTTTAAAAAGTAGAGTTGAGGGAAAGAGTCAAACTTTAGCGTAAAGAGTGGGGCGTTGAGGAGGGAGCAGCCCCTTTCATATACGGAGTAATTTCTGTTCGTTTTAAGTTTTAATGTCGCCCCTTGCTTTCAGTCAGAAAAACTTGTTTTTTTTCAACAAAAGAAACTGACCTAAGAAAACTTGCCCATTTACGAAAAAGGGGAAACACTCCGAAAATGGCGAGTGATATTGCCGAAAATTAATCTATCAAATTCAGCATATCAGAAAACAATTGAAGAGGTTTCAAACCCTACAAAAATCTGTATCTTTTGGGGGAAGGGATAATGACGGATTTGTGTTTATTTGTTTGTTTGTTGTTTAATTTTCCTCAGTGGTGATCATATTGAACCAGTGATTCTAGAACATCAGGAGAAGGCTCCAAAGAAAAGATATAGAATATTTTATTGCCTTTCTAAGCGGAAAAAGGATTGTATCACATCAATGTAGTAGATCCAGCCGCTTTGTGGCAAAAATGACAGAGTGCCAAAGATTCGTCAAGCCCAAATTTTTTAGATGGCCAATTGATTTAAAAATTATTGGAAAACTATATGTTGAGTTTTCAATTTTCAGATACAATAATGCCGCGCTTTGGCGAATTCGTTCCCTGAGGTGCGCGTTGTACATACAAAATGAACGGTTTATATTAGCGTTTATCTTATAGCTTATAGGGATTTTATAGGTTTTGTAGCTAAGTGTATTAGCTTGGGTCTTGATGTAATTCCGTACAGTGGTGTGTAATTGCATTAAGTTATTATGAAGAAGGGCCGGTGGATTTATGTGTAGGAGGGAGGAATGTGCTTAAAGCCTCAAATAGCATGGTTGTATGCCCAACTTTCCTAACTACTTCATCAGCACTCAGATAAGTAAAAGAAGGTTGGGGGAGAGTGTGGGGCTAGAAACTAACCTCAAATGTCTCTTCATTCCTGGGAATATTTTTTGGACTACACCTGTAATGTAGGCGCGGGAGGAGGGGATGATACCACCCTTTTGATTCAGAAGCTTACCGACTCAAAGGTGAGAAGTAGGGAGGGGAACCATCAGTGCCGTCAGGAAATTACTCGAGGCGGGGAGAGGGAGACAAGTGCTATCAGGAGGTTTTTGCCGACATTTAAATGGTAATACGTATCATTTTGTATTTATATGCCTGTTTAAGGCCTTCTGGTTTATGGGGATAGCCTCCACTGACGTCCATGAGCACACCCTTAAATAGATATGTTCAAATGTGCCTTGAAAACGGGGGGAGTGGTGAACATATAACTAATTCCCAATTTTAAGACCCTCTTCTTATTAGGAGGGCACCTCCTATGAGGAGACTTCTAATAAATATTTGTATAGGTACATTTTCTCAGGGATAGCGATGAGCCTCAAAGCATTGTTTTACGATTATTAAACTTGAATGGGGTTTAAGGAGTCCTCGTTCACATTTTTACAAAGCCCTGGATCAAACAGCTCTTGGTAAAAAGCTGTAAGTTAAGAGTGACCCTTGTCATTAGAAAACGACACTTTAAAAGATGGATTTTTTATTGGTCTCTAATATATACAACAACGAATTCAATTATTCATGCTGTTTCTTAATATGCAAATGTATTATTTTTAAAGTTGCTCACTAAAACTATAGCACATGAAAATTTGCATCATTTTGGGAATAGGAATCAAACTCTTTCAAAGAATCAAACTCTTTCTCTTTTTGATGAAAACTCTTTCATCTTGATGGAAATCATCGAATGAAATTCCTGAGAGCGCTAGAGGCGCTATCTACAAAATTTCTCTCTTTTCACATCAAGTGGACGAATATTCAGATGATTATTGCTCTCCTTGATCCCCTTTCATTAGAAAAAAAAGTATATTTCAAATGAGTTTTAAGAATGAGTTTTGAATGAAAGTTTGAAAGTTTTGAATGAGTTTTTTTTCTTTTCTTTTTTTTATAGCACTACAAAATTTTAGCTCAAACATCGTGGGATTCAAGAGGAGATAGCCCCCCTCCCCATTTTTGAAAGGGTACCTGCTCGTTTTAAGTTTTAATGTGACTCTTTACTTTCATTTGAGAAAACTTGTTTTTTTTTTTATTGCGAATTTAGGAACAGGCTTGTGTTTTGGGCTTTTGTTCAGGTAAGAGATTTTTTCTTCGTTACGATTCCCATAAGTAGGTTTCGCGTCATACATTAACGGAGCATAATATTGGAAGATGCACTATGATATGTCAAATAGTTCGTGGCAAAGAACTGTAAGTAAGGAGCGACCCGGCTCAATAACCGAAACTCTAAAAAATGGAATTTTGATACCAATAGGTACATCAAAAGAATTAGATTTTTATGGCGATTTCAAATATATAAAGTTTATCAAATTTAGTCTTACCCATAAAAAGTTACGAGCCGGAAAATATTTGCCTTATTTTTGAAAAAAGGGAGTATCCCTTAAAAAGCATAGAATCTTAATGAAAATAATACCATCAGATTCAGCGTATCAGAGGTTTCAAGCTCCTATCTTCAAATTTGTGGAACTTCGAATTTTTTCCAGAAGAAAGATCACGGAGGCGTATTTTTTTTCTTCTTCCCAGGTGTGACAGTATCGATCCAGTGGTTCTAGAATATCGCGAGAGGGCTCATTCGAATGGAAATTAAAAGCTCTAGTGCCCTTTTTAATTGACTTAAAAAATTGAAGGGCAACTAGGCTCTCTCCCATTTTCTTTTTTTTTCAGTCATCCGGCAAAAATTTTGACATGGCTATTTTGTTCAGATAGTCGAAAAATGTAATAACTATATCTTTGAGGATGACTTAACCCGCCACAGTCCCCGAGGGAAAGGCTACAAGTAGTTAATTTTGTCCATTGTTTACATATAATATTGGTCATTGAGAAATATGGAGACGCTTTCAGGGGGATTTTTTCTGGTGGTGGGGGGGGGGGGTGTCAGGGGAGAGTGTTACATAGGAGTAATTTTCACGGGGAAGGGAATTTTTCATGAAGGAGGCGCTGGATTTCCCAGCATTATTTAAAAAACAATCAGACATTAAATAAATTAAAAAAAAAAATTTCAACTGAAAGTAAGGAGCAACATTAAAACATAAAACAAACAGAAAATATTACATATATGAGGAAGGTTGCCTCTCCTCAGTAGCTTGCTCGCACGCTAAAGTTTTTTTTTTTACTTTTAAAAGAAGCTATTATTCTAATTAAACAGCCTTTGTGATTCAGGAGTCATTCTGAAATTATTGGAACAAAAATCAAACTAGGGTTATTATAACGCTATTGCTAGTTGAAACAAGAGCTAAGAGCTCATATGGCACTTGTGACGAGGCCGGACGAGCCAAGAGCTCATATGGTTTGATCTCTAGCAAAATTCTAAGAATCAATAGATTGATTTAAAATAAGAGCTCTGAGTCACGAGGTCCTTCTAAACATCACAATTCGTTAAGATCCGATCACCCACTCGTAAGTTATAAATACCTCATTTTTTCTACTATTTCCTCTCCCTTCAGCCCCCCAGATGGTCTAATCGGGGAAAACGATTTCATCAAGTCAATTTGTGCAGCTCCCGCACACGTCTACCAATTTCCATCGTCCTAGCACGTTCAGAAGCACCAAGCTCGCTGAAGCACTGAACCCCACCTCCTAACTCCCCAAAAGAGAGTGGATCCAGTACGGTTACGTCAATATCGTATCTACGACATTTGCTTATTCTACCCACCAAGCGTTTTCCAAGATTTCCGGTTTCCCCCTCCAACTCCCCCCTATGTTAACAGATCTGGTCGGGATTTGAAATAAGAGCTCTGAGACATGAGTTTCTTCTAAATATCAAATTTCATTAAGATCCGATTACCCGTTCTCAAGTTAAAGATTCCTCAGTTTTTTCAATTTTTCCAAATCAACACCCCCCCCCCCCCAGCTCCTCCAAAAAGAAACAGGTCTACTACTACTACTACTAATAACTCACTGCAGCACCAAGCCGCCTGAGGCCAACACAGCTACGCACGCTCCTCCTCCAACATAATCTATTTAAGGCCTCCCTCTTTGCACCCTCCCAGGAAGTTTCCATTTCCTTTAAATCTTTATTTATGACATCCTCCCAACGGACGACCTGCTTTCCGTGTAGCCCCAGACGGTTGGCCAAAAAGGACAATCTTCGGTAATCTGTCATCCTTCATCTGTAGAACGTGGCCTAGCCATCTCAACCTTTCTTTCATTATAGCCCTAGAAAGCGGGATTGAACCACATTTTTCGTACAGCCTACTGTTTGAGATACGGTCAGTCAGCCGGGTACCCAAAACAATCCGTAGGCAATTTCTCTGGAAAACATCTAGTAAGTTTTCATCTGCTTTTCGGAGCGCCCACGCTTCAGAACCATATTTGACCACTGTCATCACTGTAGCTTCCAATATTCTAATCCTGGTTTGCAGACTTATCTTTCTATTCTTCTAAACTTTTTTTAACTGTGAAAAAACACCCTGAGCCTTAGCTATTCTACTTTAACATCTTCACTGCTCCCACCATCTTTACTAATAATACCACCAAGGTAACTGAAGCTCCCAATCTGATCAATCTTTTCGTTACCTAATGTCACCTGTTCATCTTCACTTATTCCTAGCCTTAGTGACTTAGTCTTCTTAACATTAATTTCCAAGCCTATTTTAGAACCCTGAACTCGCAAAATCTCTAAAACTTCATTCATTTTGCTCACACTTTCATCTAATATGCCTAAATCATCAGCATAATCTAAGTCCAGGAGCGTTTTTCCTCCCCATTTGATTCCGTGGTCTCCAATTGCCTTTCCTGTGCTCCTTAAGACGAAGTCCATCAAAATGACCCATATAAAGGGGGATAGAATACAACCCTACTTAACTCCTTAACTGCTTAACTGCTTAACCTCATTTCCTACCTTAACCGCAGCGGTATTATTCTCGTACATAGCGCAAATCACTTTAATGTATTTTTCTGGTATACCATATAACGATAAGACCTTTGTTAACTCTCTTCTATCAACAGAATCGAAAGCTTGCTCATAATCGATAAAACTGAGGACCAAAGGTGTTTGACAACGAAGGGACTTCTCAATTATTAACCTAAGAGTGAGAACTTGGTCGACACATTCTCTACCTTTTCTAAAACCGCATTGTTCTTCCCTTCAAACTTCGTCTACAGCATCTCTCAGTCTAAAAAGTATCATATTACTCAGTAATTTGCTACCTACAGAGACCAGACTAATGCCTCGATAATTACGACACTCACTCTTGTCACCTTTCTTATACAGTGGTTTAATTAAGGTTTTCCTAAAATCATTGTGTACCCATTTTTCAAAAATCATGTTCATAATCTTCAGTAGCTTATTCCTAACCTCAGAGCCACCATATTTAAGAAACTCATTAATCATACTATCAGCACCTGGAGCCTTATTATTTTTTAATCCTTTTAGTACTGTCGCTAATTCTTCCTCATTAAACAAATCTTCCTTCACATCCAAGGTATCACAAACTTTTTCATTTTCATCTATATCTTTTCCTGCAAGTGTATCTCGGTTTAGCATATTCTCAAAATGTTCCACCCATCTTTCTTTAACTTTTTCCTTATCACTAATTGTGGCTCCATTTCTATCTTTAACTGGGACTAGTCCGGATTGGCTACTCGCTTTCAATTTATTAACATGCCAGTATAATATTTTACTATTATGCCGTCTAGCCGTATCTTCCAGATCTTCAGCAATTTTATCCATGGCCTCCACTTGACATCTCCTTAGTTCATATTTTAATGCTTTCTCCACTTTCCTTACATTCCTTTTGTTTTCATACGACCTATCATTCAGATAATGCTTATACAAACCCCTTCAACTTTCTATTAAACCTAAAGCTTTTTCACTAATATTCCTAGTTGCAGTCTTAGCACTCTTCCCCGTTCCAATTATGTCAATAGCGTATCTATAACTTGTGCTTATTCTTCCCATTAAGTTTCATCACGATCTCTCCACTCTAAGTGTTTTTCAAGATTTCTTTTTCCTCCCTCCAACCCCTTATGTCCCCGGATCCGATTTGAATTGAAAATGGAGCATCTGAGACATAAGATCCTTCTATACATCAAGTTTCATTAAGATCCGATCACCCATTCGTAAGATAAAGATACCTCAATTTTCACTTTTTCCATGAATTCCGGTTTGCCCCTCCAACTCCCCCCAATGTCACCGGATCTGGTTGGGATTGAAATGAGAGATCTGAGTTACGAGGTCCTTCTAAATATAAAATTTCATTAAGATAAACCAGCATTAGTTCTAAAACGTTCAGAAATGAAATTTAAAAAAAAAAAAAGTTTTTTAACTGAAAGTAAGTAGCGACGTTAAAACTTAAAACGAACAGAAATTATTCCGCATATGAAAGCGGCTGTCTCTTCCTCAACGCCCCGCTTTTTATGCTAAAGTTTGACTCTTTCTCACAACTCTACTTTTTGAAGCAATAAAAAACTTGAGGAGGGGATAGCCCCTGTCATATACGGAATAATTTCTGTTCCTTTTAAGTTTTAATGTCGCTTGTTGCTTTCAGTTAAAAGAAATTTTTCTATTTTATGCTTAATAGCTTGCCCGTTGTGCCTTGCTCTGACGTCAAAAGACAAGAAATTCAAGGAAAACTCCCCACAAATGAAAATTCTTCCTGAGGAAAATCGCCCGAAAATTATCCTCCGCGGGCCCCTCGAAAATTATCCCCGCGGATCCTCCCCCTCTTCCTAGCGAAAAATTATCCATGCATATTGATAACGATCGCTTTTTAAATTCAAATGTATTTGGAAAAATTTCCCCGAAAAATTACCCACTCTTCTCCTGGAAAATTCCTCGCTCCCTGTGGAAATTCCCACGTGACAATTTCCCTTCAATTGGGAATCAAGTCCATAACTATATTGTTTAAACAGATTTTTTTTTTTTTTTTTTTTTTTTAAGCTCTGTCGACTAAAGAAATAACCACGCTTATCTTCAAAGAAGGAGGCTGGTTTCACTAGAAATGCTGACAACGATCATTGTGTATGGGTTTCCTATGGATAGAAAGTTCAAGATTAGCTATATTTTTTAAAACTAAAACATCTAAGAAAGGAAGCTTCCCTCCACCTCCAACGTAAATTTAAGATTTGAATCAAAAGTTTTAAATGTGCCAAAAAATAATTAAGAAAATCATGCCCATGTTCCCTAAGAGACAAAATATTGTCAGCAAAATGGAAGCAGAATTAGTGTTTTAAGATAAAGCATAATTCAAGGTTTTAAAACGTATTTATTGGTTATGGTTATATATGGTTGTATCGTCTTAGCTGAGCTCGACATTTAATCAGACTGTATCTTATAGGAGATGGGTGTGAAGAAGGAATGGACCCCTCCAATTGAAATACAAGCTGGATCATCAAAAGAGGGTGAGTGTCTCCATAGAATGATAAATAACTATGAAAGATTTTTGGCCAGTTGAGAAGCTGGGTCAGAATCTCTCATTTAAGTCAGTGGTTTGCAACCGGTTTTTGGCCCTGCCTCACCAAGGCATTACTAAAATTCTGACCCCATCCTCACGATATTTAGTTTTCTTATTCAAAATTTGCGTGTTTTGGTACTATAAAATATGCGGCTCCTGACAAAGTTTCACATAAATGAAGTTTAAAAGGCCTTAACTTGGTATTTATTTATTTTTTGGATCGTCCTCTTGGCATATTTTATGCTAATGAAAATATTTTCTGTATAAAACACCGTTTGTACCATGTTTGACGTTATTGCAAAACTATCCTGTACATTTTTTGTTTTTTAAATGCATTTGAATGTGAAGTCATGGACATGCATTTTATTTTCAAAATTAAGACTCTAAAGTGTAGTCAGCCAAAGGGGGAACGTTCTGTACCGGTGGGACCTGCACCCCACCTTGGGAGTTATGGATTTAAATCATATAAATGAAATTCCTTAATGGAAAGTCGAAACTGCTCATCCTAGACCTCGGTTTTCTAGGTCGAAACTCCCCCTCTCCTCAGCCGAAATTAAGTTTCTTGAAGTTCTTGTCAAAACTAGGATAAGGCTGTATAATTCAAGCATCCACTGACATTTTCACCGTCATTTTCACTTGATTTGGGAAAATTGGCTCCAACTTTACCCCTCCTTCCCAGTTTTTTGGCGAAATTATGCCACTGATTACATATGATTTTAGGTGAATATATATTCAAAAATATGATAAATCCTAAATTATGTAAATAATTTTGCAGTTAGAATATATTGTTGCTGTCACGCTTAAAGGTCGTATCTGATATTTTATACTTCTGACATAGTTGTCTAAAACTGTTTACTAAGCTATTCTTAATGGGAAGATCTTTACGTTTTATCATCCTTTGATCTTCCTTCTCTAATTTACCATGCTGACCCGCCCCCCTCGTTGAGAACAGCTTAGTGATTTGTGCTTGGTCATTTTTTAGTAATTTGAAAAACTCAAATGTAATCTTGCAGCGTGACAACAATGAATTGGGAACTTGTAATTCATTTGACTCAAAAATCGAGTCAAACATTGTATCTTATGTAGGCTACAGCATGTAATTGAGCTATCAATAGAGGGCTTCTTATTGGGGAAGGACATCTGGAATGGGCGTGAGACTTTTTTGGTGTTGTTTTTCATTGGTATGCGATGCGTTCATATTTGCTACGAAGATAAGTGGTGTTTTTCGCCGATTGTTTTCTTTTATTGTGATTTTTTTTCTTTTTGTTAGTTATTCTTCTATTTTGTAAATTGTTTATTGATGGTGGTTGATGAATGATAAAGATATTAAAATAGATAGCGATAGTTACAGCTCTGGTCGCTATAAAGACAGCAATGTTAGTTAAAGTGATTAGGAAAATCTCACCATCGTCAATTGAAGGAGTGGCAGTCAATTCTCTTAAAGCGCATCACGAAAAAGATATAAAATTGGGATTATTAAGTAAAAACAGAATATGACAGTTGGACACTCCCACTGTCCTAGTTTAACACTCCTGCTGTTAATTTTACCACTGCTCTATTAAAATATTCTTCTTTTACTCCCATAGACATTGCTACCATCCCCGTACTTGTTGGGCCATCCATGACACAGCTTCGGTTGCAGGTATATTGTCGCAAAAATTGACACACATATTTACCACGAAAAAAAAAAGGAGCAGTTGTGTCTCGGGCCTTAGTTTAGCAAACTGGCATGTGACCACGTTTTTGCCGACTATTGTACCGGAAATTTTAATTATTTTTGTCAGTTTTTCTCAAGAGGCTAAAAACTGTTTCTATTTTTAAATTGTTTTGCTTTCAGAAAATATTTAATGTTCTTGGATCAGATTTTTGTTCTTGATGAAAAGGAGAGAAATGATCTATCTTATATATTTGTTTCGCTTTAAGAAATCATTTATGATTCGCAAGCCCAATGCGTTTTTGTCCCTTTCTTTATAAACTATTTCACTTTTCAAGCCTCTGTTATTTTCTATATGGAGTAAAATGTACTGTGCATGTGTCAATGATAAGCTGACTTTTTGCCAGGACAGACATTTTTTTTTTGTAAAACGGGATGCTCAAAGAAGAAATTCTGTTTGACAACCCTATTAAGCAGCATATTAAACAAGATGGACGAGTTTTAACTTTTTAGTACTTATTTCCAAAATTTAGTATTTAACATGTTATTCAGTGAGTCAGCATAAAAAAACAATCAAAATTAGCATTATTCGTGAAATTCCTAGATCGAAAGTTGCTTTAAGATGTTTTGATTTTGAATGAATGCGGCCGTTTTGGCTTATACAATACTGCGCTTGTTCAGCTCTTTAATGTCTATAGCCTCTCCCCCTCTTTTTCTTTCTTATTCTACGAATTACGCTTTTTAAGATCCTAGTTGTGCTTTTTGCTTTAAGAAAAAAAATTTTTTGACACTTCACTATGCTCAAAATGCAATTTACCTATAATTTTGCTCTTTTGATGTTCAGTTACGTACGACGTCGCTGAAAGAGAAATTTCCTAAATCCCCGTTCACAATGAGATTTTGCTAGTACCTAGATTTAACTAGCGCTAATTTGAGCCAATTCATAAAATTTCTGATTGGCTGAAAGAGTATGAACAATTTTGATTGGCACGAATTAGTGCTAGTTAAATCTTGGTACTGGTAAAATCTCATTGTGACTGGGTCTATACTAACCTCAGTGAATCATTACCCTTTTACTATAGGAACAAACATAGAACAAAAAAGAAAATTAAGCAGTCGTATGTAAAATGAAATCGTAAGCTTTCTTATGTGTCAGTGGGAAATAACTCAGAAACTTAAAAAAAAAACGAAAATAACATTGACTATTAAAAATAAAGATTTCGTAGAGAGAAGGGGTAAGGCCTCGAAGGTATCCCCGTTTGTGTAGGCTATGTCAATCATATTAAAGTAATTAACGCGTAGAAAACCTAAATTATTTCAACTATTATCGTTTAGGTGACGTACATTTATTTAACTAAGCCATGATTGTGATTTTATGGATGTGTTCTTTTTTCGGTCATTTGGGTTATTTCAAATTTTATAGTGTTATTATCACTTAGTTCAGTTCACTTGATTTTTTTTTAGTTAAGTTCACTTTATTTATAAATCATGTACATTTAACTAATATGCAAGTACCCGCCCAAAGAAAAATACAAAAAAGTGCTTGCGACTGGGAGGCTACATAAAACTCATTTTCTAACTCATAATTCACTACAAACGAAACAAAAACAATAACTAATAACAACCAATCTCTCATCAACTCATCAATAATATAACCAATCTCATAATAATTAACAGAAAAGGGCGAAAAAAAGAAAAATAAATAAATAAAAGAACTATGAACCTTGGCCTAGCAAATACCTTTTCAATTTGTTTTTAAATAACCCCAGGTGTTCAGCCGCCTGAATGCTCTCTGGAACAGGTTCCACACATTAGGCCCCGAAAATCTAGTTGGGAAGCCGACCCTGACTCCACTTCAGTGCGGGATCACGAAATCACTAGCGTGACGCGTTTCATAATGATGCAAAGATCTATTTTCACTAAAGTAATCTAAAAAAACCTCGGGACTTACATTATTCCAACATTGATAAGTTGTTAAAATTGGTTATATTTAACTGATTGAATTGCTCATTCAGCTTAACTTATTTAATTGCTTATTTAGTGGTATTTACTTTTTATCTGTCTCTTGCAGACTCACATGGTACAAATCATAGTGGGGATATCAACGGAGACGAAAGTAAGTCTTCTCTTTTTTATGAGTACCTAGACGCATCTCACTGTAAATAGCTTCCTCTTCTCTCGTTTTCTGTTCTTCCTCTGTTGTCTGTCCTTTTTACATATTACCAGTAATTTTTAATCCTCCAAATAAATAAATAAAAAATCATCTTTTCCGGGGGATTTTAGCCTGAAAACTGGTCATTTGGCTTTGAATATCTCTTGTCCACTTCTAGAAACAAAAATTAGTTTTGTGTATTCTATTTCGGTTTTTAAATTTTCTCAAACAGTTTTTAGAATTAAGAACAGTTCTAAAGAATTCCTCCATTTAACTTATTTAAGCATTGGATTGCCTCCAACCTCAAATATGCAACTATCAATACTAAAATTCTGTGATGTGGTAGATGTGGACAGGTAAAGATGCACTCAGAGCTGACCCGTTGTTTGAGTCGAGGGGTCTAGAGGAATGATGTGACTACTGCATAATCGGTGTAAGAGACTGTCGGGTAACGTTAAAAAAAGAAAAAAAGAAACAGCACTGGACTTCTTATCCAGCAGGACTGATCACGTTTCATGGTCCTTCGGCCAGGAAGTGTAATAGGGGACTGGGACCAGCCATCCAGTGCTTTTGCACACTTTTCCTGTTTAGCTTCCTCAGGTTTTTCCAGGTACCCATTTAGAGCTGTGTTGACTCTGGCTGAATTTATAGAGTCACGCCGCCCCTAACCAAATAATCGGTACCAGGACTCCTAGCCCTTAGTAAATAGGATTGCATGTTCAGCTCGCTAATCAATTGGCTAAGACACCTAAGGCAAATAAAGTTAATGATTTTTAATTAATCAGCTTGCATGTATATTATTCAAAACCAATAAGAGATTACTCTCACTCTCTTGTTACGTCTAGGCACGTAAGTCCAAGCTGTAAGGAATGTGAGGGGCTATGATCGAGCTCAGGATTTTTGTATCAACTCTATGACAGGCAGAGGAAAAAAGACTGTCCTACAACTGTTTCCATCATCCCCAAATTTGTCAGAGCTTTCCGGAGTTTCCACGAAAGAAAATAGAATTCTCTGAACTATGCCCCAATGGTAATAAAGTAAATGAAAGTTGACACAAAGCAGAAATTGTCAATTTTCCTTAATGCTAATTTCTGTGAAGCCTTGGTAGAACCTATTTTTCTTATGTGTAAATCTGGGGGACCCCGGAGGAAACACTGTTTTAGGCAAAGGTAGCGTCTATGGTGCTATTAGGTTTCTGTTATTGCTGCAAACAAGGAAGATAAACATACCAAAAAAATAGCTTACTTTTTAGGTAGGTAGGTATGCGTTTATTTAAACCAAAAAATTACTAAAATTCTACTACAATCAACATTATGCTGCTCGGTTTAGTCACCTAAAATGAATGTTAAGCAGCGAAACAACAA
This sequence comes from Artemia franciscana, assembly GCF_032884065.1. Taxonomy (NCBI): domain Eukaryota; kingdom Metazoa; phylum Arthropoda; class Branchiopoda; order Anostraca; family Artemiidae; genus Artemia; species Artemia franciscana. The sequence goes on along the minus strand of NC_088878.1, from coordinate 2,572,843 downwards.
CACATAAATGATAACTTATTCATTCAAGTTATCATTTATCAATTGTTTCTTTTATAAATTTTATTACTATTTACTTTACTTTCATTCACTATTACTTTTAGTACTATTGGATTACTTTTTTATTACTTTTATTATTACTTATCAATTATTGTTCCAGTAGGGTTTGTTTTTGCCGTCCTTAAAAAAGAAAATTGTTAATGAAATTCCGTAAAAGTTCAGAGCGATGGGGGAGACAATTGTTTTTTATTGCAAAATTTTTGATAGCAACACAATATGATTGCAAAATCCAAAAATTCGGGGAATTAAAATAAGGCTTGCAAATTTCCTTATTTAGGGAATAATTCTGGTTGACTTTTGAGTTTACAGTTTTAGAGTTAATTTTTGCGCTTGTTTCGAAGTTTTGTATCAGGTGATGCGCTTCTGTGAACTGTTGGATGAATCTGTTCAATATTTTAATTTAGTGACAGAAAATCATTTAGTAAATAGTGGGCCGACGGGAACATGCAATGTTCCATTTTAATTAATCAATTAATTTTAATTAGTTATTTTTTTTAAAGTTTTACTTTTGTACTTAGGTTGAAAGCGCTTTCTTTTGATTTGACGCTATTTCGCGAATTTTGTCCGGTTCTTCGACTAAGCAGCTAGGCTAAATAAGGAAACCTAAAGACTGTTAAACCATCTCAAATTCGTTTTTCACTTATTAAAAGTAAAATCAAAGGCCCTAAGAATTTATGTGAAAAAAAAACTGTATGTTAAGCAATCGGTTACCAGAGTTAAACAGGAACATTAAAAACAGGAAAAAAAACAAGGTAATTTTCCGATTAACAAAATGTTGAGACATGTCATGTCATTAGAATCAGAATTTCATCCTGGATGCAAACTCCCCCCCCTCCCCTTGATAAAAGTTAATATATAACCATTAGGGAGTGGAGTAAAATAAATCTGCGGCATAAATGAATATTTCGTTCGGATTTAGGATGAAATTTTGATTCTAAAGGCATGTCTATTTCTTAATGAATGATAAAATCCGATAATGTTTAAGTTTTCATGTGTAGTGACAACTGAAAAAAAATTGGCAGACGAATTGTAAATGTAATTAATGAATGATAAAACCGATAATATTGGTCACCTGCAATGAAAACTGAAAAATGTTGCAGAAAAACTGTAAATGTAAAAACTGCAATTATATTCATTATCGAACACCGGTTGAAAACTTGTTAGCCTGAAAATATTTACATAAATTTTGAAGAAATACCTCCCAGAAAAAGGGAAGGGTATTGATAAAACTTACACTACGGTATACAATGTATTAAAAACCAATATGTTGATAAGTTCTTTCCCACAATACCTCAAGAGTGAAAGGGCTTATTAATGTACATCTGCTTTAAACAATGGAATTTTCAGTTCAAATGATTTGAAAGGTATTTAGTAATTGCAGTTACAAAATGGCTGTGTTTGTTGCACTCTATACTACTTTCAGTAAAGCAATTCTTAAATTTGATGTTAATAGGGGGAAGCGGGATAATTTCTGTTCGCTTCAAGTTTGATTTCACTCTTTACTTTTATTTGGTATTATTTGTACCTGGGTGCTATAGGTTTTCTCCCTTTTCCTTCAATTCCTCTTTTCTTTTCCCTTTCATACGCTCGCTCAATCAAAAAAGGGAGGGGGTTGGAGGGAGATTTATATGCAGGACAGCTTATGTTTGTTTTAAGTTATGGTTTTCTTTAGTCTTATTCAGAAAGGACTTTTGTTTACAACTGGAGATAAAAATTTTTGTGTCTTTTCCCTCGATAACCTTGGTTATTTTCCTTTTTCTCTTGTTCAGTTTAAGAATCAATCGCAAACTATATTTTGTTTAAAGGCTTACGTTGAAGATGATTTGAACATAATTATGGTTAAGAAGCATATTTAGTCTTTATAATTCTATCTATATATATATATATATATATATATATATATATATATATATATATATATATATATATATATATATATATATATATATATATATATATATATATTACTTATTTTGCTATTATCAGTCATTAAACTTGGTGGTGTTGTCACATCGGTGATGGTTATTGGTGTTGCTTGGAGTTGCACATCTGCTATGGTTTTTAATTCTGGTGACGAATCAACCTAACCACTCTGTAGTGTTTTGTTTCTAATATAAGGATTAATTTTAATAGGGATTTGGTATGCTTGTGCTTCTATGGTTTTGAATCAAAATGTTCTTGTAACACATTTTCCTAACCACTAAGTCTCAGCCAAGTATGTAAAATGGATTTCCCTGGTCTAACTGCACCTTCCAGTATCAGCTTCTTTGTTCTTGGTTTCATCTTTGCCACACAGTTTCCTCTGCTACCACGGGGGGGGGGGGGGGTTAAGACACTTAAAGTTTAGACCCCCTAAGAACACGAGGAGTATTTGGTATCTTGCTCTAAATTATAGGGATTAGAACAGTTATTCAAATATTTTGGGGGGTTAGGGCATGCCTTATATAAGTACCTCTAACCTTCTCTCCATGATGGTATTTCTGTCAATAAAAATACTTAAATCTACTCCCATAAAGAAAGTCCACACAATAATCTCTCTAAAACGACCTCGATAGTCCCCTTCAAAAAATGACTTTCCCCTTAAGAGATCCCTATGTTTAAAAGTAAAGGTATTAGTGTGGAAATATTTAATTTGTACTGAAATATCCTTAAAGTAGCCAAAAACTAGGAAAAGACCAACCAGCGGAAAACTTTTTAAAATCCCTTAGAAAAGCGTAGTTTAAGAACCAATTTTGAGCTTTACAGTTGATTTTATTTCTTGAAAAGGGCCCCTTTAGCACCCTAGTGGGTGCGCTCCTGAATACTTGCAAAGATAGCTAATGTGGGCTAAGTTCTCGTAAAAGGGTATCTATTTCAATTTAAAAAAAATATGTGAGTTTCCGCCTTTTTGATAAAATTTAGACCTATCTTGTCAGAAACAGAACTATAAACTTGCTTATGCATGTAGGTGACATGACATGTAAAAAAAACCTTGAAAAAACCAGTAAATTAGAAAGACCAGTGGGACTGGGCGTGTTTGGCTTAAGAAAATGGGGTGTAAAAGTAAAAAAAAAAAAAAAAAAAAAAAAAAAAAAAAAAAAAAAAAAAAAAAAATCAAATAACGCCTTTTGAGCCGCAGTTGTTTTGTTTTTTGTCTTATGCGCAGGACATTTAGTTTTATGCTGTACATGAACGTATGGCAATACAGGCTATAATCCATAATACAACATAAAATATCGCGTAACGCCCTAAAGTGTAACGTTATTACGCCAAAAAAATTTCACATAATGCCTTTTGAATTGCCACAGCCAAGTTTCAACTATAGCAAGGCATTGTTATATTGGGTACTATAGAAAATGGGCTTGATTAACCTTAAGTCTGAAATAAGGGACCAGGGCAGATCCCCAATTATTTACTGTTTCTTAATTTCGGACGCTTAGAGATAAAAATTTACAAAACCAATTTGACATTGGGCGTCTCAATTGGATCTTGGGTTACCACAAAACGTTTATTAAACAAATATTTAAATAGCTTTAAGTTAAAAACCTTCAACGTTAGTGACTGAAATAGTTAAAAACCAACCAGTCGATAGTAAGAAACACTGAATACAGTCAAGAGAATTCGCTCGAAGAAAAATTAAACGAAAAGTTTGATTTTATTTAGTGTTAAAAATACTACAAATGTCTTGCTTTCTGAAGAGAGATGGCTATATTAATGAGAATTGAATTCCTCCCTCCCCTCCGCCTCCCAACAAAAGCCTACTTTAAATGTCCTTTTGAATTAACTAATTTATTTTTTGAAAAATAGAAGAAAAACGCTGAGCCTCTAAGAAAAAAAGTGCATATGCTCTATTAGACGGAGAGAAGCAGATATATAAGAGTTGCCTGAAGTTTACAGAAGCTTTTGCAAATTTGGAGGGGGCTTAACGTCTGGAAACAAAGGTTTGGGAAGGGAAGATTAGGCAATATGCAGGGAAATGAGGAAATTTTGGGAGGAATATATAGCCATAATGGTTTGTATTTCGAATAAATTCTTCAAAAATCCAACAGGGGTCTTATATTAGAGAAGTTCAAAATCCACGAAAATCTCTTGAAAGTTTAAAATCTCTCCTTCGAGATAACAATAACTACTGTATTTGATTAAAAAGAGTAGCCTTTCAATCACGTCTGCATGAATTTTTCATGGATGTTTCCATGGAAAAAAATTTATAAAAACAGGCTAAAAAGTAGGAAAATTCTAGTCACTTTTGTGGAAGTTGACACTTTTAAGTGTCAAATTCCTCCTCCTTGAACGTTCTCAGATGGCTATTTTATAATTTGCTGTTGCAACTATGCTTGTAATAAGTTTAATAGTGTCTCTAGATTACGGAAATCAGTAAATATTCTGCTATGACAATTGGATCATATGAATGGAAGGCAATAGGAATTACCTCTTGATTCTTGCAATGAATTTTTGATTCAAGGTGGATTTGGATCCAAAGACAGTTATTAATTTATAGCTCTAATTTGGGCCCTGGGGGCTCTGTCGGAAATATAGTTTGTCCGAATATACACAATGAGCCAAGCATCATAAAAAAATTCCGGGTGGTCTCCTAAATATAAATTTTCTTGTTCCTTACAAAAAAAAAAATCCTTATGCTTTTGGTTGGATTGGAGTCCTCTCTGACACCACCTCCTGGAAACATCTATTCGATAAGCACTCAATCATAGTAGAATATAAAACGCAATTTCTATCAATCTAAAAAAAAATTCTAAACTAATGTGCTTACTGAAAAATCTTGAATTCTAGTAATATAGTTAGAATTTTATTCCTCGTGGTGAAGGCGTATTGTGATAAACATTAGAATCCATTAAGATAGACAAAAATAAAACAAATATAAAACTATTGATTATATGCTTGTATTCATAGCTACACATGGGTCCCAACATTAAGAGAGGGGAGATCAAAATATGAACATTGTGGATTTCTAGGCCTTCATTTTGGGGCTTTGCATAGGAAGGGGTTCTCTGAACTCATCTCCCCTCACCTGTCTTCCCACTCGTGTGCAGGTATCCTTTTAGTTACATTTAAAAACGGGGAAATAAACTTCTGGGATTAATTCTGTACTCCACTAAAACAATGCAATATATTACAGGTGGTCAGCTATTGGGCGTCACCAGAATTCGAAAACCAATCAAACCAGGGAGAATCCGTGTGGCAGCACTGCCAATGGTCAAGAGTGAGGACATAACACCATCAATTGATTTGCCTCCAAGCAATGAAACCGAACAACTTCAAGAAATGTCAATAAGGGGTCTGAATTTATTCAAATACGCCGCTGTTTCTGATGAAGGTGTTTATAAGTGTTTGCCCTGCGAAAAAGATCAGATATCAAGAACTTTCAAAAATAAGTACAGCTTTCAACGTCATGCTTATTTATATCATGAGGGGAATCAGAGGAAAGTGTTCCCGTGCCTTTTATGTGGAAGGGAGTTTTCTCGACCCGATAAGCTTAAGCATCATGCCAAAACCGTCCATGATCCCCAAGCCTCTAAAGAGATCAATTTATCAAACTATTTCCATCATATGCCGGCAAGTGGGATTCTTGCTGAAGGTCTGCCGCGTATTGACTCTATCAGTGGATCAATTGATATACCCGCGCCTCTTGCTCTAGTTACTGATCGAGCATCGCCTCAATGCTAAACTGAAGATTGTATATATACCTAAAGAAATGACATAATGAATCACCCTGTTCAAAAAAATAATTTTGGGGACAAATGATTATCAATTTCTGGCTACGTTGTCAGTTATAAAGCTGTTGCTTTCTGTGGACATGAAACAGGAACTTTCAAAGAAAATTGGCTTTAAATTATTGCCAATTTTTGCTTGTATTAAGAGATAGGAGATCTCGCGTCTTCATTAGTCAAACATAATCTTTGGTTTAAGCCTTAGTCTGTGGTGTAAGAGCTGCTTAGCGAAGTTTTAAGAGATAGAGTAAATTTATACCCGGTGAATCCCCCCAGTTATTAGGAGTGTATTGCACTGCTAGTCTTGAGTGATGCTTTGTTTTAATTTATGGACTGTATTAATCTTTTCTTTTGCAAAATTATTAGGTTTAGGGATTTTTGTTTGGACTTTTTGAATACCGGTGGTTGTGACTCGTTGATTTTTTGTTTTGGAAATCTTGTTTGATTTATTATTTGGAGCTGGGAGACGGGGGAGAAGGTGATAATGTTTATTTACCTTTTAATTAGTGGAGTTATGCTCTAAATCCCAATCTGATGAATATTGGTCAGGAAAATACTAGCCATAAAAATAATAGCCACTTGCTTTGTTTTTTGCTTTTATATTATCAGCTTACTCCACTGACAAAAATTAAACAAGATATAGATTTTCTAATGTAAAAAGCTTCCTATCTTGAGAATATACGCATGATTTTTTATTTATTTATTTTTTTTTTTGGGGGGGGGGGTGGGGGTGGAGCAAACTCATCGCTCACTTAAATTGGATTATTTGAAAACTGTTGGGAAAAGGCGGCATTATCAGAGCTGGGTCTTGAAGGTGAACCATTTAAACTTCGATTTTTTTTTTGTAAGCTGTAAATCGATCAATTTACGTAAGTATTGTTGACTCCTCCCCCAGGATTTGGGTTGTGCTTTAGTATCGCCAGTATCCTTGTCTGCTATTGCAAATTTACTGACAATCTTGAAACTATGACCGTTACCTGTCAGCAAAGTATGTTATAATTTCTTGTTTTCTTTCTCTCTAATCTTTATTCTCTCCTTATTTATCGTATTTTAATAATTAGTAAATCGTATTTTCATTACGATTTACTTTTTGTTACTGACAGAAAAAGAGCTGGGTGACCTTGTTTTATTGGGCGTATATTTGAACCAGCATCAAGGTCGAGGGCCAGAGAAAATGTCGAAAGTCTTATAAAAACGCACTTTTTGAGGTATCGAGTACGCTCGAAAATTCACCAATTCTCGCTTCTCTTCTGAATGCGAAAATTCGGCTTTTTGCCATATATATATATATATATATATATATATATATATATATATATATATATATATATATATATATATATATATATATATATATATATATATATATATATATATATATATCTTCACTTTTATATAATTTATTATATATAATTTTTTTTTTATATAATTTATATATCTATCTTCACTTTTGATAACAGGAGGATGCACATCTGGGAAAAAAGAACACGTTTTTGATAATAAGTGATGAAACAAATATAAATTTTTATAATATTTGCATAAATGCTGGGTGGAGGAGGGGTGGTTTTCCCGAAATGGGGACGTTTTCAAAAAATTAACGATAACAGGATCAATTAGTTTATTAAAGTATAGAAATATTTAACTACTGTTATTAATTAAAAAAAACTAGCCAGTACATGCAAATAATATATTCAATCATTTTAAGCGTTGTTTAAAGTTTTTAATTTGTTATAATATTGATTAGTTGATCAAAATCTATTTATTCATTCGATAATTTATTAGTCTGCTAGGAGCCATACCAAAGGCAGCATAGCTTATATAAAACTCATCTAGGGTATCTCCCACAAAATCCGGGGGCAAAAGTCCCCCACTGTTCCCCCTTGTAGCATAATAGCATGATTAATGGTTCTTGTGTCATCCAGCTCTTTTTAAAGGTTACAGTGACAGACGTATTAATACCAAATATATTTCTCGTGTTGTTTTCAATTGAATTTTCATTTGTTCTTTGTTTCTACTATTTTTGTGTTCACTGTTTGTTCGTGCGTAGATTGGTTGAGCTTTTTGGGGTTGCACTAGTTCTTATTGTATCCTGTGAATATACAACTTAGGTCAATGATTATTGCAGATCAGCTGTTATTTAACAGCGAAATCTGTTGGATGACAAGTATAAAAATTACGTTTTTTTTTGTATTTTTTTATGACAATCGAAAAAGTCCCCCCCACCTTTAACACAATATTGAAAGCCACCTTGTATCCACCTCTCACCAAAACTGTCCCTGAAAGTTTTAATCCAATCCCCCTACCGTTTGGGCAGGTATAAACAGGACTGGTTCTCCAGGCCAAGACTTTGGAAAAATCTTATTTACGTATAGATTCTACTTCAATTGGATTTTTTATCCATCTGTACGCTTCAAATACTCCAATATCAATTTTTTCCCCACGAACGCAAATTGTCATCGAAGCTAGCCGCGCGATTGTTGTGTTTAGTTAAAATATGTTTTACCTATAGTTACTGACACTATAAAAAATGTAAAGTAAATCCTCAAATGCAAGCATATAGAATACGAAATATTGTCTTGCCCGAAACAGAGTTCAGAATTTTATTCACCAATAAATACAGAATAGAAATACAATGTTCTTATTCCCCCTCGAAAGGCTCCATGGCCACAAACGAAAGACTTACTGAAGGCATTTTCAAACTTTCTCTATTTTAAACTATCAAAATAGGGTTTTTGCTTATCCTGATAGATAAATGCCCAAACAATTATTTCGTTTCTGAAATGATAGATTGCAGCTTATTGAGTATTGAAGTTTAAAAAGAAAATGGTTATTGCAATAAGCGCTTGGAGACACAAGTCCAATGAATGCAATCCCATGTTGAATGGCGCAAAGAGGAAAAATTAATTGCAATACTGAAGGTGGATAAACTTGGGTTATCGAAAAACAAAAATGAATAACGACTTCAGATATTTGAACTGGAATTTAAATATAGTTCCTGTGGGAGGGGAGGATTCGACTGAAAAAATAGGTGGAACGAAAAATACTGAGAAAACTGAAATCTTGAGAATAAGGAAGGGGGTACCCTCCTTCCCGGCCGATAGCACATGCTTGGACTATTATATGATCGACGACAAAACGTAAACCACTAAGAGACTGTATCGAAATGTCTCCTAATAGTGAACACTAATTGAAAGAATTTTTCAAAGTTTCGTCTAAATAGCTCTCCTAACTTTCCCTTACGACTTTTAATCTTATTTTGGGAAAGGGTTGGAATTATGCAATCTGTTGAGGTCGGATATCTAGTCTGCTTAAGGATCTTATAAATGGCTTAAAGAATTCATCCTTTCAAGCATAAAACAACTCCCCTCCCGTCAGTAATTTTCTGACTACCACCCCTCCCCCCTCTTCAATAGAAAATTTAAAGTCAGTCAAGTGCCGAAGTAACCGAAAGTCGGTCTAGTACCAAGTACCGAAGTCAACAATAACAATTTGTGTAGTTCTTTAAAAGCAAAAAAATTCAAAATTGTGTTCTTGTATTTTCAACCGGTGATTTATGCGTGCAATGTGTATTTGATTAATTCCATTTATGTCATCGTGGGTTTTTTGTTGTGAGACTGAAAACCCCCGGTTCGAAATTAAATTTTGTGTTTATTTAATTTCTTGTGTTTGGTAGTTCTTTATCTCATGCATCTTGTTCTTCTCAAGCAGTATATTTTTGGATGAAATTCCAAATATTATGAAAAGTAGAAAAATGTAAATTGTGGTCAATTGTTGTTATTCTTGCGGTTGTTTAGTTGTGTGCCTGGTCTACTAGTCGGGTGGTGGCCTTTCAAACAACAGTTGAATTAATGGCTACTAAGGGCAAAAAAAAATCCCCAAAAACTAGGTGAAATATGTGGAGAATGTGAGAAATAGTAGTAGAGAATGTGAGAAATATGACGATTGTAAAAAAAGCTATCAGAGGGAGGTGCCATTAGTTTCGTTTTAGTTATCTCAAATATTTTGAGCGTAATTATTTATGCAAAGATGACTACTTGCTGCCCCTCTCCAAAACAGATATAGAATCATTTGTTTATTCAAATAGAGATATCAATGTCAGTTATTAGAACTTTCTAAAGTAGGGGACTGGGAAGTGTTAAGCCTGGTGACGATCTATCTACAACCTCCCAGAAGAACACGTCTCAGTGCCCGATTTAAGAATTGTTGCAGAATTAGAGCCTTTATTTGGGAATTTGTATTCAATTGGTATTCGATATCTATACATATGGCTAAGTATCGATATTGAACATCAGAAGTTGATTACGATTGGTGATAATCTTGGTAGCTGTTTTGTGATTACATTTTTTTCTTGTTCCATAAAATAATCTCATTCTTTTGAAGATGCGACAAGTTTCTTTGAATGGGAATAGAGGGCCTCTTCCATTATCAGACTTGCTCTAACGCTTGTTACTATTTATACAGGTTATATCCTGCTACTGCACTATATGCTGGTGACCACTCCTCTATAAGGGCATAACTTGGGTTTTGAAGTTTGGGGGTGGGGGTTATAAAGAATTTGCCGACAAAATCCTCCAGTGTGCCGATAAATGCAGATACATAAGCTAAATGAAACTAAAAACATAAGCTAAACTCCAAGGTTTAGATTTATTTTGATGAAGGTACAAAAAAGTTGTTTTTAGGTATGTGTGTGTGGGTGTTGAAGAAAATACTAAATGTTTTTTTTTAAAGTAAAATGGGTCCCCCTTCAAATTTATGACAAGTAATAGGTATACTTTCCTTGTTTTGTTGGTTCCAATTCTAAACAACACTATGAACGATAAGTGAAATAGATCATAATATAACAGAGCCTTTAGGGACGACCCTCAACCACCATCAAGTTTGGTTGATGGTGGTTTGTGTCGAATGTATGACCCTATGGTTAAGAGTATGATCATATGCTCCACCGACCCAGCCAGTGTGGCTTGTGCCTGTGCTACTTCGGTGCATAAAACTCAACTGTTTTCACTGAAGTTACGGACTAAGCCAATAATATAGAGGAAGATACAATGTAATATTAGAATCAGGTCCTTAAAAATGTTGGTTATATTTAGAACCAATTATGCACCCAATATCAATAACTAAGCTGTTGCTGTATATTGTTTCATTAGTAATTGAGAATACAAAATGCTAATAAGATGATGCTGGTGGAAGGGTTGGCTGCCAGTAATAATTGTAGTATCCTAACTTTATAGGTTTTAATTTAGCCCCAAAAAGTCGTTCAAAAAATATACTGCTGTAGAAAAATGGATGCGTTTGGTGTGGTTTTGTTCGGCACTTTTGCACCATTGTGCCTCAACTTCTTTTTTAGTGACCAGAGTACACTTTTTGCTGCCCTTTTTAAGTTTTGTTTGTTTTTGTTGAGTTTTCTGTAACTAACGTTATTGTAAATGGCTTTGGAAAATTCTATGAATACACAAAAACATTTTAGAAAATGTTGCGTTATTTTTACAGCTTTCGTTTGGATTGGATATATAGTAGTGGTTCAACCCACTCAAGGAATCTTTAAAAGTTTGAGTCGGGGAAGATTGGTTGCAAATTCAAAAGGTGTTGTGTTACATTTTTGTGAATGGTATATTTTTTGCTCTCCCTCTATAATGGTTATACCGAATGAATTAATCTAAGCTGTTTTCGAATTTCTTCTTTTGCTCTCGAGATATTTAAAATTTCTTCTTTTGCTCTCGAGATATTTAAAATTTCTTAATTTCGAAAAATAGGCCATATCCTTTTAGTTTGTGAAAATAGGCTATATATTTCCCTTTTTATCTTGTTTTCCTGGCTAATACTTTCCAAAAATACTGTTTATTTAATATCAGTTATCAAACCAGCTGTAAAAATTTAACAGATCTTCCAGCATATCAAAATACCCAGCTGTAGAAGTTTTGTACCTTCATTATATTTACTACTTATTCTAGCTTCATTTTCAAATCCAAAATAAAACATAAATCACTATTCAACAGAAAGTTATAATTGTCTCTCAATATAATAACAAATTTCGTTGTTACTAGATTGGATGATTTACTGATTGGGCATTGGTCTAGGGATGAATTGAAACGAGTTAAGAAACAATTTAAACCCTCTTCATCAAACCATCCATTGGGTATAACAACGTCAACCCGTTTATCCTTATTTTCACCCTATATTCAAACGCTTTGTTTTTATATTGCTCACTAATGTTATACCATGAATACAATAGTGTGCATGGAGTTAAAGCTGTTTCATAATCAAAGTTTCGATCTAATGTGATCAGATTACTTGTATCTCACTTTTTACCACTAATAATAATCCATTTATTAGACAAGTATTTTTCTTCATAAAATTCAAATTCTCAGATAGTGGCTGTAAATAATATTATAAAAATTAAAAATAATATTAAAAAATTATTTTTCGCAATAATTTTATTTTTGAATAATGAATCCAGCATATCAATAGCTTCATTTCTCATTTCATCAAATGTATTTCCAGCAGCTCTGCTACCGAGCAAACTATATAATTTTTCAATCATATCATTTGCATTTATGTAAATCCCAGCTCCTTGCTGAGGTTCTGTAACATCAAAGTTTTCTTTGATAGCTTTTAACCTTCTTATGTAGATTTTTACGAACAGGCTTTTTATAATTCACTAGATTCCTCGTCATGCATTGATCCTCCATATCTTTGATTATGTGTTCCTGATTCATCTATTGCCTCTCTTAAATATTGATAATTTTCTAAATAAAAACTAGGCATTTCAAAATCGAACCCCTTAAGATCATAGTCCTTATTGATTTCTCTCAGAAGCTGCTCCTCTATTCCAGAATTGACATTAGCAATGAAGTTTTGGTTTATTCGGGGGTAAAATAGCCTGACTTGAGTGAGCTTGATTGCTAAGCTGTGTCGCTTAAAGATTGATCCAATCGATGAGATCGTATTTTTAAATTCGTGTCATTTTCATGTAATTTATCAGCAATCATATTTGTATTCATATCTTCTGCTTCAACGATTGGAGCACCCAACTTTTCAGTATAGTCACGAAATTCAGCTTGCTCTAAGGAACGTTCTTGAACTATTTTTCTTTTTATTTCTCTACTTTTCACTATACTTGCTAACAATTTATTCAGCTATATAGGATCCATTTATAGAATGAAAGTTTTTATTAAATAACTTTCGAGAGTTCTTTTCGATTACATACGTAATGAAAATACACGAATATAGAAGTTCGTTATGTAAGTTAATTTGTAAGTTACCTACATTTATTACTATTAAAAACGTTCATAAATAAGATTTAGTTTTAGTAGCCTTTTTTAAGTAACCAAAAAAATGGAGGGCAACTAAGCCTCCTTCCCCGCCCCTCTTTTCAAAATCGTCCGATCAAAACTTTGAGAAAACTATTTAGCAAAAAAAAGTTCAATTTATCTGCAAATTTCATTTGAATTATTCAGGTACGGTGAGCCAAAATCAAAACCTGCATTAATCTAAAAACTTTCAGAAATGAAATAAAAAAAAGTTTTTTTAAAAGAAAGTAAGGAGTGAAATTAAACCTTAAGACGAACAGAAATTATTCCGTATATGAAATGGGCTTTCCCCTCCTCAACGCCTCGCTCTTTACGCTAAAGTTTGACTCTCTCTCACAACTGTACTTTTTAAAACAATATAAAGGTAATATATGTTGATTTATTCACGCAGAATGAAATAAGAAGAACTTTAGAATTCTTAAACATGTCCCTATTGTAATGCATAATCTCTCTGAATATGAATCTCATTTATTTCTTAAAGAATTAGTACCTGATAACGGTATTTTGTTTCACCGGAGAGTTTTATATCGTTTTATAAAAAAATAACTGTTGCTGCAACCCAAAACGAAATGTGTTTCATAGATTCACTCCGTTTTGTGGCTTTATCGTTAGTGTTTTGGAAAATTTAGCTAAGTGGGAATATAAAGTAAATTGCAATTGTTTAAAAAATAATTTTTAAGTATACTTCTAATGTATTTAAAAATACTGAAGAATTCAAAGAAATGATAAAGAAAGGAATTTATCCCTATAAATATATTGATAACCATGAAAAAAAATTACAAAATTACTTTGAATAGACAATTTGAATCAAGATTAACACGGGAAAATATTCCTGAAGAAGAATATATAAGAGCAAAATCTATTTGTAAATGAAATAATTGTAAAATACTATTAGATTACACTAAATTATACCGTAAAAGTGATTTTGTCAGATGGTGTTGAAAATTTTTGAAATGTATGTTTAAATAATTATAAACTAGATCCACTGCACTTCTTCTCAGTTCCAGGAGTAGAATGGTAAGCTTTTCTGAAACACTAAAGCTAAAATTCCCTTTTTTTCTGACGAAGAAATGTATACATTTATAAAAAGAGGAATAAGAGGCGGTGTATCTCAATCTATGAAACGATATGCTAACGCTAATAATGAAAACTGTGATAAAAGAAAACTTCAATTTATTTATTTAGATTCTATTAGCTTGTCTGGTTTGGCAATGTCTCAAAATTTATCTGAAAAAGACTACATTTATTAGTATACCCAACTATTTAAAAGAAAATATTAGCTCCGACTATTACCAACAGTTAAGATATTACGTTCAATCAGAAATGAATAAGGATAATGTAGGGGAAATTTATGAAGTTGATTTGGAATATCCAAGTGAGTTACACAGTCTACATAAAGATTTACCAATAGCTCCTGAACATTTTCAGTATAAATTAAATACAATTTAGCATAATAAAATAAATTATGTTGCGCATCATAAAAATTTAGAATTTTATTTGAAGCATGGCTTAATTTTGGAAAAAAAGTGCATAGAAAACTAGCATTTACTGATTCACCTTATTTAAAAGAATATATCAATCATAATACTAAATTAGCTAAAATCCATAATACATAATAAAAAAAAAGGTAAAGGATACGGCATTAGACTTTACAGTCCGTACCGGCGGTGCTGATCTCCGTTTCTTGGCCCTTCAGCCAGGAAGTGCAATGGGGGTTGGGGGCCAGCCATCCTGTGCTTTCGCACACCCTTCCTGTTTACCTTACCCAGATTTCTCCAGGTACCCATTTAGAGCTATAATACATAATACTAATAATACTAAACTATAATACAAAAGAGAACGAAAGATTTCCCTAAATTACTGAATAATGCTTGTTTTGGGAAAACCATGGACAATGTTAAAAAAAAGCTAGTATTGAAATTACCACTAGTGATGAACAAGGACGAAAAATAAATAAAAAACGTGACTTTAGATCGGAAATAATCTTTAGCGAGAATTTCTTTGTTTTTGATGGTCAAGTCAAAAACAAATCTTAATAAACCTATTTATATCGGATTCGCTGCATTAGTTATCAAAGCTACTGATGTATGAATTTCATTACGAATACATAAAACCAAAATATAATCAGAATATTGATTTATTCTACATGGATACGGACAGTTTTATTTACAATATTCGAACCTAAGTCTTTAATGAAGATATTAAAGCTGACCCCCAGGAAAAATTCGATACTTCGGATTAATAAAAAGACAACCCTTACAATTTCCATGCAGACAATAAATAAATGATATGTATGATGAAGAATGAATTATCGGGAACAATAATGACAGAATTTGTAGGTTTAAGATCAAAAGTATACGCTTATTTAAAAGAGGCTGACGATGAAAGCAAAGAAAAATTGAAAGAAACCAAGACGAATATCATTAATAATAAAATAACAATACAGAATTATAAAGATGTATTATTCGGAAAAGGGGAAAGCTTATCTGAAAGTCAGTACACTTTAAAATCAAATAAACATAGAATTTTCTTAGACAAGTAAAATAAAAAAGCTCTAGACCCTTATGACATTCGAAGAAGGGTAAAAACAAAGTAAACACGGTACCCAGGGGATTTAATCCCTTTAAGCTATAAGCTAGTTAAAGTATTAATATGCTAATTAAGGTATTATAGTTAAGGTAGTTAGGTATTAAAGTTTAGCTTCAAAATTAAAGTTAAGCTATAAGCTTCAAAGCTATAAGTTTCGTAGTTGAATTTTACTTGACAAAATTTTTTACTTAGTAAATGGATTGAAAAGCACGTATTGAAGTGTATGAATGTGGAAAAATAAAAATCATTTTAAAACAAACATCTTCTAGCACTTCAATACCCGTTTCCATTATTGACTTGGGGAAACTCTGGATGTGGTAAAACCACTTTACTCTTGAACTTGATTTATGATTACTTATAGTATAAGTAATCATAAATCAAGTTCAAGAGCAAAGTGGTTTTACCATATCCAGAGTTTACCTAAAGACCTTTTGAGTTTTTTGAAAGTATAAGTCTTATACTTTCAAAAAAATCATCGGTATGCTAAAGATCTTGAAGAATATAAATAAAAAGATTTAATGATTAACATGAATGTATTAGAAGAAAAACTGACATGGATCTTTTTATTACGAGTAATGATAAAAACGATATCATTGTTGTAGATGACCTAGATCCCAAGTGTTAAAATTTAGCTATCTTTGACGATTTTGTAACAGAAAAAGATCAGAAAAAAAACTGAAAATTTATTTGTGAGAGGAAGAAAACGAAATATATCAAAAATCTATATTTTTTAGAGCTGTTTTAATACACCTAGAATTATACAATTAAACTGTAACTACTTTGCATTTTTCAAGTGTTGTAATCCAAAAGAAACTGATAGAATCAGACAAAACCATGCATCTCACTTGGAAAAAGAAAATCTTATCAACTAGCTTAGTCAAGCAACAGAATTATTGATTTTACTAATTGATTTAAAAACAGAAGGAATCTCTCAAGTACAGAAAGAACTTAGATATTCGCTTAATAGAATCTGCGTATACTATATGAATAAGTTTGAAAGCTTAGGAAGTAAATATTGGAAGTATACAAGTAACGAAATCAGATTACTGGATGATGATAGTAGTCTTGATTTAAAATTAAAACGTTTAACTAATCAAAGTGATCCAAAATCGGAGAATGATGCTATAAATTTACAAAATATGAAAATTGTTTTAAACGATTTAAAGGGTGAACTTGTTAACCAACAAATTCTTACTAATCAGTATTTAAGTGAGGATATTAATAGATTAACTGAAATTTATCGATCATCTGATAATATCTTGACTAGTGTCGATGGTGAACGATTGTTCGTAAAAAATACTTTAAAAATTTCAAAAGAAGATGTAAATGTGGAAAAAAAAAGATTGAAAATGTTGCAAACCCAGAAAATGGTGCAGATGCAATTAATCTTTCAACTTTAAACGATTTCACACAAGAAATTATTATATGTCAAATCTTAAACAATCTGAAATTAAGCGGAATCATTAGCAAGTATGCTAAATTTATCAATCACCTGACAATATATTAACTAGAGTTGATGACAAAGGACTATTAGTAAAAACTAATTTAAAAGTAAAAAAAAGAAAATAATAATGTAGAAAATAGAAGAATTAGAAATGTTGCAGACCCAAAATGGTGCAGATGCTGATGACAATTTCGAAAATGTCATAATGAATATACTTGAAAAAGATCCCGATGAAGCATTTCAAAAGAGAGTGAAAGGAAGGTTGAAGTAAAAATCAAGCCTATGAAGGTTTTTGAAAAAAGTATTCCGAAAATCTTTTCCTTGGAATTTTATCTATAAAAACAATTCTCTAATAAATGAAAAAGTATACGATATATTTATCAGAATTTCAAAAACAAAAAATTAAAACGTGCTTTGATGCAAAACAAGAATTTAAAAATCCGATCAACGCATACAAAAGTGAATGAACGTGAACCTGTTAAACTATTACTTCATAGAACACAGGTGACAAAGACTGAAAATATAAAATGAAAATAAAGGATGTAATATTGATTTATCCTACAAATAAATACTTCAAAATCATCCAAAATTACCATTCTTATCTGCTATTGATAAATTTGAAATCAATAAAAAGCTGACTTTAGTGAATACACAATTCACTTATCTCCTCTTCAAAAAGTAAAAATAAACAGATGTTTTAAGAAAAAAAAAAATTCCGAATTCGAATAGAAAATATTATTGTTGATAAAGAACCTGTTAAACTATCTTTGCTTAAAAGAAAACCAAATTGAGTATGGAAAAATAAAGAATAAAGACGTCTATATAATATATCATATCATAAACTGATTCAAAATGGCGGCTTACTTTCAATTTTAGTACAATTAGCAGCTGGGATAGGTAAAGCTGCTCTAACAAGTGGTGCTGCTGCATTAGATACATATACTGGAAAAGAAATCATTGATAAAATTACTGATTCTTCAAATGCTAAAGGTGAAGGTTTAACACTACTGGGGACTTTACCGAAAGTTTAAGGTTCAAAATTACCCGGTACACACAAAATTCTTAGATCGAGATAGGAAGTAGTTGTTGAAGATCCTAAAAAAAAGTGCTAGACCCAAGAAAATACAAGCAGAAGTGGTTAAAGTACCTAAACAGCCGGGAAGACCCAGAAAAGCTGTTGAAGTTGAGATTTCACAATTCAAAGTATACTCGCTTCCAAAAATAATGAAGAACATGAAAAAGAATTTAAAAAAATTACATGATACCACTGACAAATATTGATATATTAAGTGACTCGGTCATAATCTTTATTTTCGAGGCGTTTTTCCTCAGATAACTTACTAAATAACATAAAGAAAGAAAATGTGGTGTAATGAATTTTGACTGCATGGGATCGCCTGGGACTCATTGGATTTGTGATTTCAATGATCACACTTACTCATTTGTAAAATATTATGATTCTTGTGAAAGTGAAATTTTCAACTACTTCAGGACTTCAAATAAGCAAATTCACTATCATTCTAATCAAGTCCAAAATTTTAACGATGTGAATTTTTTTCATTTGTGTGTCGATTATATAAAAAGAAGATTTAAGGGAATGGGTCCACAGAATTTAATTTAAAGTTTATTTTTCAAATATAAATTGCAGTAGAAAGAGAAAATATGTTATTTGTTCATTGTAGAAGTTGTAAATATTATGGAAATGTTAGTAATGTTTTCTTAGTATCTAAATTTGTATTTGGTGCTACAGGTTTATCTGCTTTCGCTATGTTACTCCTTTCTTCTTTAACTCTTTGTAGGGAAACCAAACGTTTTCGGGAAATATTCTTTGTGCCAGGTAGCCTTGGCAATTTTGTGGTAGAGGTCTGATACGACTTCTGAGTCGACTTTCAGGACTTCTGCTTGCAATTCATCTGGTCGACGCGATTTATCTAATTTGATTGACTTCAAGACAACTTCAACCTCGCTTCTGAGTGGTGGTGGGGTGGGTTCCGATGGGGAGATGGTAAAATTCTTAAGAACGGCAGGACGAGGAGGACTGATTGGAGGGCTCAACTTTTCTTGAAAAGTTATCAGCAATTTCGTGTATCATTACCTCCGACGATTTCAGTTGTAATTCTGTCGTGAATTCAATTCGGCCTCCCTGCTTCCTTGTTCTACCCTTTGCAGACGCTAAAATGACATGGTCTTCATTCAATTTTTTGTAAAGTAAAAAAAAAAATCAAACCGAAAAATGCCAGGGTACCAATTTTCCTTAAAAAATGAAGCTGTTTTCAAGAAAAAAAGAATATATATGTACATAAATAAACGATTATGGCTCGATTGGAGAATAGTTTTAAGAGAGTAGATTTGTTAATTAGATTTAACATGATTAAGAAAAATAAATAAAATTTACTACCTCCTAAAAGCAACACTTATCCGTGTAGGAGGTAGCGGAAACACTGAGAAAAAAAAATTCAACCGATAGTACCAATACAACTATTCTAGATCCATTGGGATTTTTTTTTTTTAATCCATATATTAGATTGTAGCTTTTGTCAAGACTGGAATTACCTTGATTGGGCTGTCGAGAAATTTTTTTCTTTTGAATATATATTTTTACTTTTCAACTCTCATCTTTCGAATCGTAAAGTTCAGGTTTGACTTGCCATGAGATGTTTTTCAGGGGTGACCATGTTGGACTAGTGATGCACAAAGCTTTGGAAAAGTCTATTTGATTCGTAATTTCGAGATACAGTCCCTTATAAACTTTTTTTTTTTAGTTTTTAATGTTTGCATCTGGAATTGATTGGACATTCTTGTTATAACTTGTAGAGCTTGGATAAAATATCAGAATAATTGACCTTTAATATCCCAGAAATCTTGGAAAAAAAACATTTAACTTGTCGTTTTTTGTGTCGGTGATGAAGATATTCAGTTATTAATATTTCTTTGTTGTTGTTCAAAAGCAGAATTTTTTTTTAACTTCAGGAAACGGCAGTCCCTAAAGATGTTCTGGCATACGTGCTCGCAGAAAAAATTCAGCATAAGCTCAAAGTAATTATGATTGAATAATTTGGCCGCTTTGGGATTTCCCTCTGGTGTCATTTATTTTGATTGACAAGCTCGCCGACAAAAAGGGACGTTAAATTTCACTGTCTTTTCAGTCAAATTTTACAATCAAACCACAAATTCTCTACAGCTCTCGATGAGGGCTATTCCCCTGGGAAAATTCGCTAATGAGCCCTTTGTCAGCCGACACTGATCTCGCAATATGATTTTAATATATCGAATCTACTTAAGTAACAGAAGAAATTGCGCTACAGCACGGTGCCTCAGCCCCAAAAATTGGCTAACGAATGGTTGATTTGTTACTACAAAGTGTAAATGCACATTTAAGTTTTCAAGTACTGAAAGGCGTGTATTCTCTCTATCCTATGGGTTTATTGTTGAGTGTGTTGCAGTTTTATGGCACTTGGTATCTACCAAGTGACATATAGCGATCGCAAATTCTGTCGGTCTGTCTGTCCTGGTTTTGCTACTTTAGGCACTTCCAGGTAAGCTAGGACGATAAAATTTGGCAGGCGTATCAGGAATCAGACCAGATTAAATTAGAAATTGTCGTTTCTGTGATCCGACCATCTGGGGGGGGCGGAGTGGGGAGACGGTTAAATCGGAAAAATTAGAAAAAAGAGGTATTTTTAACTTACGAACGAGTCATCGGATCTTAACGAAATTTGATATTTGGAAGGATATCGTTTTGATTCAATGCGTTTCTACTTACCTGAGTGTTGTATTACGACTTTTGTGGATGATACAGCTTTAACTGTGTCTAGTCAATCCGTCGATGATTTGTTGTTGAAAGTAAATAGGGCATTAAAGGCATTTTTGTATTTACAAGTTTGAGCCTTTTGTCAGTGAAAGTTAATAAAACTAATTTTAGGATTTATAGGAGAGTTGGTAAGCCTCCATGTGTTGATCGAAAGATATTTTTTAACGGTAGGCCTTTGTCACAGGTGCATGAAGTACGTTATCTGGGGTTCAAGCTTGATTGTAATCAATCTATTGAATCTATCTTGGAAGAACCATAGTGAGCTTGTTGCAGCTAAAGTTGCTAGAGGTTTGGGAATTTTGCGTCGATTAAAGCATGTTTTACCATTATCAGTCCTTTTATTATTATATCACACCATTGTTGCGCCTTATATTTCTTATGGTTGTGTCCTTTGGTCTAGTAATTTCTATGCAAATTTTGAAAGAGTGCAGCAGATCCTACAAAATAAAACAGTACGTCTTCTTGGTAATATGTAGAAAATGTGAATGATACCGCGTCATGTTTTAAGAAATTACGAGTGCTTAACATTGGTCAGATTTGAGATTATCAAGCTACTGTTTTTGCGTATCGATGTTGCAATGATGTATGTCCTCCAGTTTTTACCAGTTTCTTTTGAGTAAATCGTTCACTCCATGGGTATGAGATTAGAGAGGCAGATAATTTGATTGTTGAGTACCGAGACACCACACGTGCAGCTTTTGGAATTAGGTATTTAGCTCTGGCTATTTGGAATGATATCCCAGCTGGCATTAGGGAGGCGAAACATATTGGGTCGTTTAAAGTAAAATTAAAAAAACATTTATTGGGAGTGGGAGATAATTTTTTTTAATTTTGTTAATTATTGTTAGCCTTTATTTATGCATATTCTGGTGTTAAGGGGTTATTTGATTGAGAGTGTTTTTGTCCTTCTTAATTTTTTTTATTATTAAATTAGGTTGAGAATCAGAGGATTGCAGCTGGCCAACATCAGGCTGTTTGAGCCTTCCCCCGGTCGGTTGTGTATATTTATAGTTTTTGCAAGTTAGTAGTTAATAAAGAGAGAGTTCATTCAATTCAAATTCAATTCTCAGAGCTCTTATTTTAAACCCCGACCGGATCAGGTGACGTTGGGGGGAGTTGGGGTGGGGAAACATAAAATCTTGGGAAACGCTTAGGGTGGAGGGATCGGGATGAAACTTGGGAAAAATAATCATAAGTCTTAGATACGTGATTGACATAACCGGAATGGATCTGCTTTCTTTGGGGGAGTTGGGGGGGGGGGGGTAATTCCTAAAAATTAGGAAAAATGAGGTATTTTTAACTGACGAAGGAGTGATCAGATCTTTATGAAATTTGATTTTTGGAAGAATATCATGTCTCAGAGAATTTATTTCAAATCCCAACCGTATCTGGTGACATTGGGGGGAGTTTGGGAGGAACCTAAAATCTTAGAAAACGCTTAGAGTGGAGGGATCGGGATAAAACTTGGCGGGAGAAATAATCACAAGTCCTAGATACGTGATTAACATAGCCGGAACGGGTTCGGTCTTTTTGGGGTAATTTGGAGGGGGGGGAAGGGTTAATTCTAAAAAATAAAAAATGAGGTATTCTTAGCTTACGAAGAAGTGGTCGGATATTAATGAAATTTCATACTTAGAAGAACCTCTTGACTCAGATCTCTCATTTTAAATCCCGACCGGATCCAGTGTCATTGGAGGGGAGGGGGGGACCGGAAATCTTGGAAAACGCTTAAAGCGGAGAGATTAGGATGAAACTTGGAAAGAATAAGCACAAGTCCAGGATAAGTGACTGACATAACCGGACTGGTTGGGCTCTCTTTGGTGGAGTTGGAGGGGGGAGTAATTCGGAAAAATTAAAAAAAATAAGGGGTTTGTAACTTACGAACAGGTGATCAGATCTTAATGAACTTTGATATTTAGAAGGATCTTGTGATTTTAAAAGTTAAATCCCGACCAGATCCAGTGATGTTGGGGGGGGGATTTCGAGGGGGAACCGGAAATCTTGGAAACCAAAAATCTTGGAAAACGCTTAGAGTGGAGGGATCGGGATGAAACTTGATGGGAAGAATAAGCACAAATTATAGATACGTGATTGACATAATTGAAACGGGTCTGTTCTCTTCGGGGGAGCTGGGGGTTGTTAATTTGGAAAAATTAGAAAAAATTGAGGTATTTTTAACTTAAGTACGGGTGACCGTGCTTTAAGAAAAATGAGGTACTTCTAAATTACGAATGGGTGATGGGATCTCAATGAAATTTGATATTTAGAAGGAACTCATGTCTCAGAGCTCTTATTTCAAATCCAGATCTGTTGTCATTAGGAGGAGCTGGAGGGGGAAACCGAATATATTTGAAAACGCTTATAAATGTCGTAGATTCGTGATTGGCGTAACCGGACTGGATCCGCTCTCTTTGGGGGTTTAGGGGGGCTGGGTTCAGTGCTTTGGCAAGTTTGGTGCTTCTGGACGTGCTAGGACGATGAAAATTGGTACGCGTGCCAGGGAGCTGCACAAATTGACTTGATAAAGTCGTTTTCCCCGATTCGAACATCTGGGAGGCTGAAGGGAGAGGAAAAATTTGAAAAACTGAGGTATTTTTAACTTACGAGTGGGTGATGGGGTCTTAATGAATTTTGATATTCAGAAGAACCTCGTGACTCAGAGCTCTTATTTTAAATCCCGACCGGCATTAAGCCTCTGATTTTCCTTTTAAAGCAATCTATTGATTCTTAGAATTTTGCTAGAGCTCATACCATATGAGCTCTTGGCTCTTCCGACCTCGTCACAAGTGCCATATGAGCTCTTAGCTCTTGTTATTGCATATGCGAACCTGTCATTATGGACACATGTTTCAGGTAACGCAGATGTCAAGGTGCGTTCAGCGTAGTGCAATTCTTTTTTGTAAAAAAAATGGCGGCAATGTCAACACGTGGTAAAACGTTGTGGAATCCTTCAGTCCAATATCTTAAAATATCAATAATTTTTTTTTGCCAACTGCATCCATATTAGGTCTGATTAAACATTTTGTTTTAAAAAACCTAAATTCCCTATCTATATATACCTATATTTATTTATGCCTGAAAACTACGCTAAAATTTTGCTTTTGTGGTTTCAAAATATGAAGTTCCTAGGGTAGTACATTGTACCATATATTATATCAGTGTTCCCGGGTTGAACCGTGAAATACATGAGTAGAACTAAACAGCTAAATTTGACAGCACGTTTTGTCCACAAAAATTCAAATTTCAATTACCTGCTGATTCCCAAAAACTACTACTTCTTAAGCTGTTTGGTGCCGACGGATTCGACGGATTTTTTTTTGTTCACCCAAAATTGCATAACTTCGGCACCCAAAATTGCATGACTGTATACTGTGTTTTTCATTAAAAATTGAATTCCAGTTTTTTTCAAATTTAATACGATGTAAGTGAGCTTTACATATTTATTGCCTTCTGTTTTTCTTTTTTGATTTGTAGTTGAAATAAAAACAAAACAGTAAACAATTCTTGTGTTGCAAAGTAACCAAAAGGGGTTTCTATTAATCCCGATGTGTATTGTAGCAGATGAATGCAAAAGATGGTAATAGTTATAACAATACAAGTTGGATTTGTCTAATAGCACAAATTGACACTAAAATGCTCGGGTCTTTTTACTTTCCAGCAACGATTAGATTTCCGTACTTTCAACAATTTTTTTTTGTTTTGCGAAAACTTTCTTTTAAGTACGAAAATCAATTCTTTTTTTGGTAAGTATTTGTAAAGACTTGCTAAAGTGCTAAAAACGTCTTTTGATGCATAGGTACTTATGAAGCACTGTCTATTGGTGGCAGAGCTTTTTTTTTTTTTTTTTTTTTTTTTTAGCTCCATTCTTTTTCTTTTTACGAAGTCTTAAATGTTGGGTAACGAGGGCTAGGACTGTATATGAGCATTTATTTTGAACCCCATTAACGTTAAAGACGAATTTCCAATCGACAATGGACAACAAGCTTGCTACTTGTCCCTTTAAAAAACACACAGCAACTGAAACGTCGCCCCGACGCCCTAGGTACCAGGAATGACTCACGAGGATCTTTATCTTTTATCCTTTTTTTCCAATCGACTATTTCGAACACTGATAGTGGGAGTTATAATCAGAGTTTAATTGGTTGTGCTCGCTCGATTTTTCAAACGATTGTAGAACTCTAGACTGTCTCCCTTCTCATGAGCTCTTCCCTCGTCTTTGTCTTTTCATATATTCTGTGTTACTAAATATTGCTTTTACAGGTATTAGAAGGGCACAACCACATGTATGGATACCATCTGAGATGATACAGAAAAGTCAAGACTATTCTTCCTCATCTTTGAGATCAGCATTGCCTTATTTTAGAGATCATCCAATTCAAAGAACTCATGTTGGTGAAGAACGTGAACACTATGGCTACAGGTTTGTCTATTGGCTTTTTGGGTTTCTCTCGGTTTCTTTCAATCTCTCTCTCTCTCTCGCTTTCTTTCTCTCTCTCTCTCTCTCTCTCTCTCTCTCTCTCTCTCTCTCTCTCTCTCTTACTCTTTTACTCTCTCTCTCTTTCTGTATGAGAATTTAAGACATTTAGATTTTTATTAGATAAAATCTGAAGGGTCTTAGTTGTATCATTAAAGCACAAATATGAATTTATTTTGTTTGTTACTTCCGTATTTTAAATCTATTTGTATTAGAATCTATGTCATAGAGTATTTACCAAAATAGACAAAGCTTATGCTGTCGATAGTGTCATAACCAATGTTTTTTCTATATATTATCATTCAGAAAATTAATTGGTACTTTCACTACTTTTTATGGTATCATAAATAAAGATACCTAAATTATGTGGTATCTGAGTTAGAGTAAGTAACGCAAGATAATACAAAACTTAGCGTTAAATTGTACATGCCCAGTGTCATCTATATTCTGGCTAAATTATAAACTATTATTGCTATGCCAAGGCTCTCAAGCTATATATGGCGCCACAAAGGATGCAAAAATAAGGTCTCGGCATACATAAGTGCCATCTTGTGTGGTTTTATCCAATACGTATGTTTTATCCACTACTTCTCAAGATCTTGTCTAGAAATGTAAAGAAATTTTGAAATCTTCTAGCCTCTCGATTTGGACTAAACATTATGAATTCTGCATGCTTTCGCTCTTCTAGGGAAAAATTTCTTTATTTTTCTATATTTCTCATGCGTTTGTCCCATTTGCTGTTTTTTTTTAATTTACCTTCTCCCTCCTATATTATTTCCTGCTTACATGGCTAAATTTCTAATAATATATCCTGATATGTTGGAGATCTCTCTCATAATATACCTCAGGGAAGATATCTCCACATACATACCTTTCATAAAATATGTTGACTACAAAGCGTGCTTGCAGCGGTGTGTACACTTAACAAAATATAGGAAAAACTGAAAATTATTGGAAAAAACGCCTTGAAAACGAGAAGGTTTCCAGTTTGATAGGTTTGGGTGAAGACTTGTACCAAAGTATTCTTAGTTTTTAAGTCCTATTTTTCAATGCTGATAAAATTGCGTTCAAAAATAAAGAAAAATATTTAAGTAAGTTAATAAAGCAGGATTTTTAAATACTGATAAAATTATTAGGTTATGATCAATGCTGGTAAATTGCGTTTAAACAATAAAGGAAAAAAATATTTAAGGTAATAAAGCCTTATTTTTAAATAAAGATAAATTTCTGATAAAATTTGATAAACACCGATGAAATTTTTAAATACTGGTCAGTACTGATAAAATTGCGTTCAAAATAAAGAAAACAACATTTTTATAAAACAACATTTTTAAATACGGATAAAATTCTGATAAAATTTGATAAATACTAATAAGATTATTAAATACTGATCCGTACTGATAAAATTGCATTCAAAAATAAATAATTTTTTTAAGTTTATAAAGTAGGATTTTTAAATACTGATAAAATTTGGTTCAAAAGTAAAGACAAAAATTTTTGTAAGTTAATAAAGTAGGATTTTTAAATAGTGATGAAATTTGATAAATACTGATTAAATTTGTAACTACTGATCAATACCGATAAAATTGCGTTCAGAAGTGAAAAAAAAATTGTATGTAAGTTAATAAAGCAGGATTTTCAATGAAAATCTGTAACATAATCTGAAAAGATTGCTTTCCAAGCATTTGGTTTTGGTTGTTAAAGCTTGCTAGACAAATCAGTGGTTTCCAATAGGACAATGGTTACATTAACGGTCTTAGGGGTAAATAAATCAGTCAAAAGATAAACATAAACATTCAAATGGTAACACACTTAATCAATATGACTGTACAACAATAAAGTTCCAATAGAAAATCTAATTGTGTAGATTTTTACTACATTCTTATGTAATGAATTCAGAAATTTAATCGTTTTTGCCTAGAGCCCCTAGAATTCACCCAGTTATTTTTCGAATGTTTATGGTTGACTTGCCTGTGCTATACAAAAAAATTAGTAGAATTTCAGACATTAGAAATAGAATCGTTAGATTTTTTTAAATGCGAAATAATACAAATTTCCCAAAATTAAAATTGAACGTAAAATTTGAAAATATTTGGAAAACGATGAAACTAGTATAATCTTTAAAACACATAAGAAAGTGAAAATGTAGCGGGCCCTCTGATAGCTTGCAACATGATTTGGAACTCTCTCCCAGAGTCTGCGCTGTGCACCCACTTGTTTGATATCTTCAATAAGTATGTTAGAGGATTTCTTGCTAATAATTAAGTTTTCCCGGGTTTTCCGAGGAATTGGTCTCTCCATATCCAGTCTGTTGTTTATTTGTGTAGGTGGAATCTTGCACTCCTCCTCTGCCTAGATTGTTTTTGGGGAGGGGGAGGGAGGGGATTATTTGGGTTAATGATGTGAGTGTTTTATTTAAAAATTGTTTGATGGATGTATTTGTTTAATTTTTTGTTTTGTTTCTCCCCTGTTTTTTCCGGGCTATAGAGCCTTATGGGGGAGACTAAGCTGAAGAATTTTATTGTT
This sequence comes from Artemia franciscana, assembly GCF_032884065.1. Taxonomy (NCBI): domain Eukaryota; kingdom Metazoa; phylum Arthropoda; class Branchiopoda; order Anostraca; family Artemiidae; genus Artemia; species Artemia franciscana. The sequence goes on along the minus strand of NC_088878.1, from coordinate 2,544,927 downwards.
TTATTGTATGCAAAAGACTGTGGATTTTGTTAAGCATTTATATATTCCTTGTTTTTTTCAATACATTCATTTCAATTCCAAACTTGAAAAAAATGAAAATTTGGGAAAAATCTAAAAGTAGATGGCATCAAACAGCTCAAGAAGGTATAGCTTTCCTTTGAAGGTGTAGATGTCATTAGGAATCATCAGAAATGTTTGGAATTTTAAGGGTGAAAAACGTGGCTAAGTGTCACTTATTACTTCTTTTTGTTTATTTTCGTGCTTCAACTTGGCAACACTGACGAAAATATGATACTGTCTTAATAACTTTGCAATTTAGAAACAACGAAAAGAAAACTCTTAGAAAAATTAATCACAAAAAAATTGTCAAAATTTGACATTTAATAAATTTGTGCTTTTCTTAAGATGATTATTTTCGAACTGTTTTCTCCTTTTAAATCCACTTCTTAAAAATGCGTAAAACCATCAGTTGCCAAAAAAAAATTTCCATTTGGTTCTAAGGTAACTGCGAATGACGAATTCCCTTGTGGGTTTGAGGGGCCACAACACCTACCTTATTTATCGTATTTTGTTCCTTGTAAGTTTTGCTTAATTGTTGATTGTACCATCAGTACGTTTTCCGTTTCATTTCTTCATTCTTTTTTTGTGAGTAATTTCTGCTATTTTTTAGGTTTCGGCATCGTAAAAGTTTAAATTTACTTTTTTTTGTTTCGCTCTTTTTTCTTAATTTCTGCTCTTGTTAGGTTTTGACGTCGCATGCAAGCTAATCTCAGCTTGTTTAAGTTTTAAATTTACTCCTTATTTTCCTGGTCTTTTTTCTGCTTTTTTCTCTTTTTTCTTTCATTTTTCTTTTTGTAATTTCTACTGTATTTTAGGTTTTGATGTCGTTTGTAAGCTAGTCTCTGCTTGTTTTAAGTTTAAACTTACTCTTTGTTTTTCTGCCCTTTTTCTGCTATATTTTTTTAGCCTTTCAATTTTCTTAATTTCTGCTCTTTTTACGTTTTGACGTCTATATAAGTTAATGTCTGCTTTTTTCAGCTTTAAATTTACTTTTTATTTGTTTCGCTCTTTTTTCTGTTTTCTTTTTTTATCTTAATTTCTGCTCTTTTTAGGTTTTGACGTCGCATGCAAGCTAATTTCTGCTTGTTTTAAGTTTTGAATTCACTCTTTATTTTTCTGGGAAAAGAAATTCATGTAAATTTAATTTATCATTGTCGTTTGTATTGTTCTAATTTTATCGACCAAATCATTAATATTGTTGATGTTTTAAACTTGTTGCTTAAGGATTTTAGTCCAGTAAAGGCTGTATGGAACAAGTTTCTACTATTTTAGGATTTTTTAACTTGTTGATTAAAATGTAGTGGTGATATTGCAACATTTAAGTTCCAAACCAAAACACAGAAAGTGCATCATTCAACGACTGATGTTTGATTTTCATCAAAGTGAAAATCACAATTTTCATCAAAGTGAAAACCACAACTACCACTAGTGTTTATGCAGTGAAAAATTCTACAATCTCTGCCCCTAGTACCCTTATCAATGTGATTCCAACCATCACAACCACAGATGCAAAGTTTTACAAGTAATTGCATTAACTGATGGTGTTTTTATAACTTGTTACCCAACATTTCTACTATTAGCCTAATGTATAACAAAAACTATTTGTATTAAAAAAATGGAATTTAAAAAGCCAAGTTTGATGGAAAACTTAAGAGCAAAATTAAAAATAAAATAAATTTAAAAATAAAAAGATCAGAAATTACTACGAGTTGTTAGATTACAAGTACAATAAATTACATGAAATACAACTAAAAACAGACAGAAATTAAAATGAGTAATGAAGCCAAAGTTGAAACGAACTGAATTCTCCACAAATATGCTGTGTGTTGCCAACATTTAATCCTTCTGGAAGGCTACTGTTGTGCTTTGCTGAAAACAAAAATGTTTTCGGCAGTTTTCTTTTTCATTTTAAAATTACGAATAAAATACTGCACAAATTTTTGGAGTTTTATACGAAGAACTATTTAAGAATTGTATAAACACGGAACTATGTAAAAATTGAACTGTTTAAAAATTCTGTACCTTTTTTAGTTGTGACTATCTGCTTAATTTTATTACTTTGAAATGTTTACTTTTGTCGCTCCTTCTTCTTCTTCGATATAATCCTGTTCAGATAACTAAATTATTTGGCCGAAAAAAACTTTTAATCTAAGCAGTCTGTTTAGTTTTCAGTAAAGCTAAAAATACATATCTAGCCTTCTGGGGGGGGGGGGGGCTGAGGGTGGACAACGCAAACCGTATTTGCAGTAATTTCTGTTGTTTTTTAAGTTATGCCTTACTGTTCATTGTAATCTATGTTTGACTTAGGTTGAACTTTTTTTATTCATAATGATAAGCATGTTGTGTAGCTGTTTTGGACTTGGGTAGCTTGATATTGAGATGAGTTTTCAGTTGTAGTTATTCCTGCAGCAGCTTATAGTAATGACAAATGTATAAAATGGTATATAAATGCATCTACATTTATATTAATTCTAATTCTATGAATGTTTATAAAATTTAATTAAATTATAAGTAATTGTAATTTTATAATATAATTAAACTACATAAATGTATAAATAATAAATTGTAAATATAGCAATTCAGTAATTCTTGCTTGTTTTAGGTTTGATATTATATATGAGGTGATTTCTGCTATTTTTACGTTCTAAATTCGATTTTTACTTCAATAAGAATTCGTTTTTTTTTTTGTAATTTGATCATGAAGAAAGGTCAGGGGTTTCGGTTGTTCAATTTATTTAACCCAAAGTAAAACCATATTTTAGTTCGTTATTCCTCTTTACTACTGCTACTAACAACTCACCACAGCACCAAGCCACAAGAGGCCAAACAGCTGTGCAGGCTCCTTCTCCATCCTAATCTGTTTAAGGTGTTCCTCTTTATACCCTCCCAGGAAGCACCCTTTCCCTTCAATCTTTCTTTACAATTTCCTCCCACCCCAACCTGCTTTTCCTTTAGTCCTAATTCTCGGACGACCTGCTTTTCGTTAGCCCTAGATGGTTGGCCGAAAGGACAATATTTGGTACAGTCCTTTAATGAAATCTTTTACTTCCAATTGTAAATTATGCTTCACAGTGACGTTCAGACCTGTAGCCCCCTGAAATGTCTAGTTATTTTTAAAATGTCCCAAAAAATTCCATGAAATTCCTTTAATCATTTTCATTTTAATCCATTTTACGGTGAGTCTGTTCTGATTCAAATATACAATGAAATCAAGAGCTCGAAAATTCAATACAGATTTCTTTTAATTTCAGGCCTTCAATGGAGCACCGTGCCTCCCAACTGCGCGCTCGCCTTCCCAGTGACGTCACTCTTACTCCCATTAAAGTCAGAGGGGTAGATCAAATCAACGCTTCATCCATTCCGTCAAGACGGGATAGTCGACCAATCAGAGCTGATGAAAGTCGTTCGTCAACTGAGGAATTTGTTTGTAGGATTATTGACAATGTTCGGCGAGAATTAGCTATTTCTGGGGAAATTGACAGAAGAGGCTATTCTAAGGGAACTCGGTGGAATTGAATTTCTAGTCGTTTTTTTTCTTTGCCATATTCCTTTTTAAGGAAATAAGTTTTATATATTTAATAAGTTTTATATCATATTTTCTTTATTTATCAAACGCCCGTCAATTTTCAAATGTTTTAAAATGGGAATGTGACTACAATTTTGTCTTACTAGAGGTTCAACTTTTCAGGGAATCCCTTGAGGAATTAATTAAAAAGGTTATTTTAAGGGAACATGATGGAATTTATTGCTGTTTTTTTTTTTTACTTTGCCATATTCCTAAGGGGAATAATTTCTATATATGCCGTAAGTTTTAGATTACATTTAATGTTTATGTAAGTTTTATATTATTGAGCAAAACATACAAATATGAAAATTTTGGAAGGTGGGGGCACGGGCTGAATCCCCTCTATCATCCTTGTGGTGATATAAGTAAATGTGTATTTCTAGGTAAATCTATAGAATTACTTCAATAAGACTAATACGGTAATGTGGCATTTTTTTTTACTGTATTAGAACGGGGAAATGACTATAATTTCGTCTAGATAGAGTTTCAGATTTTTTTTTTTGGGAGGGGGGGGCTACAAAGAATATAAAATGTATTTGCCAAAAAGAAGTATCCGTATTATCTATTATGCGTTCAGAAAGTGCATATTTACTTATTGTTTTTCAGATCTATAAGATAGCCCTCCTCCCCTCAAACACCCTCCACCAAGATATTTGAGCGTGTAATCAGAACTTGTCTTCTTTCCTTTTTCATTTAACTTTAAGGTTTTAACTGTTAACATGACCTGTCATTGATGCTTTAAATATGTTATTCGCTTTCTGATTTCATTTTTTTTTCTTTTTCCGTTTTTACTGTAAAGGCATGCGAGAAATTTTGTGAAATATGAAAAATTCCATTATAGAATTAAGAAAATTTACTTAGCATTTAAATTTTATTAGCATGTAGCATCAATTAAAATTAAATAGCATTTAAAATTTTAACATGCTTTTTGAAAACAACTATCAAGTGATAAAAAAAAATGGTAATTTGAAGCAGATTCAGGAATGGCAACTATAATCTCTGTCAATTTTAATGGTAAAACTTCATAGCGAAAACAAATTTATGAGAATTTTGAAAGACAGCATGGAACCTCACCGTCAGCTTACGGAAAGAGCTTTGCACCAAAGACGCTTTTCAGGCTTACCTCATGACAATAAACTGGGAGAATTAGTGGACTTATAAAACTCAATAAGAAGATTTTGGTCAAAGAGATAATTTTCTCTTCTGGACGATTAAAAACCTGTTCAAAAGACTTTCCTTCAAAGGTGAAGGGTTATACTTAGCAGGGGAGGGAAATTGCAAATTTGAAACAACCTTATTGATTATTGAGCAAAACATACAAATATCGAAATTTTGGAAGTTGGGGACACGGGCTGAATCCCTCCTACCTTCCTTGTGGTGATATAAGTAAATGTTTATTTCTAAATAAAGCTATAGAATTACTTCAATAAGACTAATACGGTGAATTTCTCGTCTCAAAACAAACATTGGGATTACAAGCTTTTACATTTCGGTCAAACTTTTTTAACGTTACAAAAGTCATAGCTGCTTTCCACTTGTTTCTAAATTCTGAGCGTTGAACAGCTATGCAAATTTGGCAGCGATGTCGAGCTGAACATTATTAAGTTGAATTGGAACATAACTTTCTGAGGAAACATAATGTAAAAACTGAAAAAAAAGGTTTAAACCTTTTTTGCTTAATAAAGAAAACTGAACTGTCTTAAAAAGGAACTGAATGACAAAACAAAAATTAAAAGGAAGAAGAACAAGAAGAAGCTTTTTTTTGCTACGGGTAATTTTTGCCGAAGAATGAGAAATACGAACCAAAGCAGATATTTTGTTAAAGATATCCATCAAGCTATCTTCAGTGCTCAGAAAAATAAAATAAAACTAGCCTTTTGTTCTTTTTTTATATTTCTTAAGTTTTGTAATTTTTACATATCTTTTTTTGCACTGAAGACGGCTTAGCAGAGGTTGTTGCTGAAATATCTTCTTTGTTTCATATTCATCATTTTTTGGCTGAAAATTATCCTTATTAATGTCTTCCCTTTGGTTTCTTATTATTTTTTCTTTGTTCTTCGTTCACTGTTGTCTTATTTTTTAAGCGCCTATTCAGAAATACTAGCGAAAAATTAGTATTAATATTTAGAGTTTCTGTCGAGGATGGTCAGCGAGCACTGTTGAAATATCAATCAGTGTCTGGCACCATTATTATCCCTATACCATTCCTTTCTATTTTAAATTTTTTAATTTTTTCGTATGTCTGTGTGCTTTGAAGGTTTGTTTCTCTTCCTTCAAAAGAAGTATTTGTAGGATTTTTATAAAATTGCATTTCCTGTTCAACATAGGTCTATTTATTTTCGAAAGCTCCTTTTGCAAAACCATTTAGAGGTCAGTGCATAGAGACAAGGGAAATGCTTATTTTAACTTGTTTATAACCACTGTGTTCCCTTTTTTTGTCGAGTTTACCTAACCCCGTCTTTTATATCTATTTCCGTTTTTTTTTATTACTTGTCCTTTTTTTCCATTTATTTTACTTTTTTATTAGTTTTTGCTTACATTCCTTAGAGTCATATAACTGTTCTTTTATATCTACATCCACGTCTTTCATTTTTTATCATGCAATAGAAGGCACCACTTAAGATCTTTTTTCAGGATAAATGTCAAGTTGAAAATATAAAAAGCCAAAAAATTTCATCCAGCGCGTTATTTTTTAATGACTGCTTGCGTCCTTGTCCGATAAAAATGTTTTATTTTTTGGATTAGCTTTAACATGGGTCATTTTAGCCCAACCTCAAATCTCCCAGATGCTGCATTCAAACTACAAGTGTTTATTATTTTCAGACATTTCTTATTTGAAGGAAATTATGATTGTGTGCCTGAAAGTATTAATTATTCCTATATCTGGTAAGCATACATATTGATATCAAGTGAGTCAGGAATAAAAGTGGCTAGGATTGGGCTGGGTTCAGCTGCTTGACTCGATAAATATTTCAACTCCCCATTACTTAAGACATTCTAGCACTAAGTTCACTGGAAATAATAAAATGAGGAAATATTCACTGTTTAATCTAGGATTTTAGAAAGAATATGGTGGGGAGGGGAGGGGATGCCTAGAGGGTTAATGTTTTTTTTCATATTGTATATAATTGCTCAAATGTAAGTGAAATCTGCAGAAAATAATAAAGGAATCAAAGCATGTGCGGAGTGTGGGAAGGGGGGGGGTAACTGAATCCACTACTGGATGTGGCTCTGGAAGTATTTTTTATTTTATTTTTTAGTTTAGAGAAGCTGTTTTTGTGAATGTCTGAAATCTGTTTAATGTCCACATTCACCGGTAAATGTCTGAAATTCCTTTTTCTCTGCTTGAATTCAATTAGTTTTGCGAATCAACTTTTTCAGTCTTATGCAAACTTTAATGGTAAAAGTTAAAGTAAGATTGGGGTAGGTTAAATTAGGTTATGAATCTCAGAAATGGTTTAGGGATCTAATCTAAACCCAATCTAACCTAACCTGTCACCATCAAACCTTGCATAAAACTGAAAAGTTGACTGGCAACGCTGACTAATTCAAAGGAGAGAAAAAGCTATTTCAGATATTCACCAGTGAATGTCGACAACATTCACCAATATCGGTCACTCACAGTAACAAATTCCCAAATTAGTAATAATTCTTGTTTGCGGCCTTGGGCAATCCCTTAAAATTACAAAATTATAGGAATCTATCTTTATTTTTCTTGGCAGTATTTAATTCCCTGGTTACAAGTTATGGGTGAGGGATGTACAACCAGAATGGTGCTAGCGGTCCACCAGAAAAGTAGAGACTCTGTCCCAAAGCCCATAAATATATATATAAATACTTTATATATTCATATAATAGCTAAGCTCTTGATTTTGCAAGGATTAGGTGCATTCGAATTGAAATTTATAAGTACCTGCACAATGAGGATTCTTGTCCATGCTAGGTATCCATTTCATATTATAAAATACATCCAAGCCAGATGTGTGGGAGAGGGGGGCTTTTATATGGATCCGCTACCGGGTTTGGCTTTAGAACTTTTTTTTTACGTTATTAATATATTTTTTGTCATTGTCGACGTTATTGAAATTTTTCTACCCGCACAATGAGGATTCTTGTCCATGCTAGGTGTCCATTCCATACTACAAAATACGTCCAAACCAGATGTGTGGGGGAGTGGGGCTTTTATATGGATCCGCTACCGGGTTTGGCTTTAGAACCTTTTTTTTACATTATTAATATTTTTTTCTCATTGTCGACGTTATTGAAATTTTTTCTATCATTCATTGCTTGTTTTTAGTCCTGTTTTGTTTCCCCACGTGAAATGACACTCTTACTGAAGAATAAAGTGGAACACAATGAGATGAAAAGGTAATTTAAAAAGATGATATTCTTATTACTTATAGTTTAGTATGTTTTATATTCTTGGTATTATTATATACCTTATAAGTGTTATTTATTACAGTTCTGCCTTCTTATATTACACTCTTGTCTGGTTTTATTATCTGTATTATTTTCTTATATTATACTCTGTGAATAATTTATATCCTTTATCCTTGACGACAAAACATTATTTTTCTAACCAATGTCGAAGGAGTAAATTTGTTTAGATGAATTCTATAAAAGAATAGTTCAATAAAAGAATAGGCTTTTTTGTGACGTGTCTTTATTGGGTTTTCGTTTGTATATAGGCTGTATATATTTGTATGTAGTAATTGTTCCCTTTAATGACATTCCACGTGTATTCAAAGTTCACTGTGATGTATTCAGCTCGACAAGGTTTTAAATGAAATAAAGTATTGTTTTTGTAACATATTGTATAACATAGTTGTTTTCTAATGGGCGGGTGCCTCATTTGGTTTTAATTAGTATGTTCCTGGTCAACAAAATTTGTCAGTTTTGACAATTATAATTTTTTAGATTTATGTCAGTCAATCTACATGTATTGCCGAGACGAAAATATACCGACAAGTTTTGTTTAAGGAGAAAGTTTTTAATTTGAATCGTGAATTATTTTTTACGGAAGTAATTTTCTATATTAATTTTTATTTAAAAATTTTCTTTCTTGATTTTTCGTGTAATTTTCTGCGAGAATTTCACAATCAAAAAGCCTTATTCATGGGTATTGTTCTATATGTTATAGTTTGAGAAATAAACAAGAGCTAAGAGCATATGGCACTTGTAACAAGGTCGGTAGAGCCAAGAGCTCATATGGCATGAGCCCTAGCAAAATTCTAAGAATCAATAGATAAATTTAAAAGGAAAATCAGAGGCTTAATGCCGATTGGGATTTAAAATAAAAGCTCTGAGACACGAGGTCCTTCTCAATATCAAAATTCATTAAGATCCGATCACCTACTTCGTTAAGATCCGATCACATATTCGTAAGACAAAAATATCCCAATTTTCACGTTTTCCAAGAATTCCGGTTTCCTCCTTCAACTCCCCCCAATGTCACAGATTCTGGTCGGAATTTAAAATTAGAGCTTTAAAGCACAAGATCCTTCTAAATATCAAGTTTCATTTAGCTCTGGTCACACTTTCTTAGGTTACAAATACCTCAATTTTCAAAATTACCCCCCCCCTCAACTCTACCAAAGAGAGAAGATTCGGTCCGGTTATGTCAGTCACGTATCTTAGACAGGTTTTTATTCTTCCCATCCAATTTCATCCTGATCTCACAGCCTTAAGTATTTTCTAAGATTTCCAGTCCCCCCAACTGCCCCACCCCCCAATTACGCTGGATCCGGTTTAGATTTAAAATAAGAGATCTGGGTTACGAGGTCCTTCTAAATATGATGAATGCTGATTTTAGATACATAAGTTTCATCAAGTTCAGTCTTACCCATCAAAAGTTACGAGCCTGAGAAAATTCGCCTTATTTTAGAAAAATGGGGAATTACCTTCTAAAAGTCATATAATCTTAACGAAAATCACACCATCAGATTCAGTGTATCAGTGAACCTTACTGTAAATGTTTCAAGCTACAAAAATGGTACTACAAAGGTTCTACAAAATGTGGAATTTTGTATTTTTTGCCAGAAGATAGATCACGGATGCGTATTTTTTTTTTTTTTTTTTTTTTTTTGTTTCCCAGGGGTGATCTTATCGACACAGTTATCCTAGAATGTCACAAGAGGAATCATTCTAACGGAAATTAAAAGTTATAGTGTCCTTTTTAAGTGACCAATAAATTGGAGGGTGGCTAGGCCCCCTCCAACGCCCTTTTTATCCCCAAAGTCGCCAGATCAAAATTTTGAGACAGCCATTTTGTTCAAATTAGTCAAAAGCCTAATAAATATGTCCTTGGGGACGCCATCATCTCCAAGAGTTCCCAGGGGAGGGGCTGCAAGTTACAAACTTTGACCATTGTTTACATACAGTAATGGTTACTATGAGGTGTACAGGCTTTTTCAGGGGGACTTTTTCACGTTGGGGAGGGATGGGTCGGTTTGATTGGGTTACGCGGGGGATCTTTCCATGGAGGCATTTATCATGAGGGAAGAGAATTTTCATGAAGTGGGCGCAGGATTTTCTAGCATTATTAAAAAAAAACAATGAGAAAATTAATAATTTTTTGAACTGGAAGTAATGAGCAGCAATAAAACTTAAAGCAAACAGAAAATATTACGTATATAAGGGGATTTTTCTCCTCCACAATACCTTGATGTTTGCGCTAAAATATTTTCAATAATTTCAAATATTTATTCTACGGCCTTTGTGATTCAGGGGCCATTCTTAAAGAATTGGGACAAAATTCAAGCTCTAGTGTAAAGAGCGAGGTATTGACGAGGGGGCGAACCCTTTCATATATGTGATAAAAATACACAAATATAGAAGTTCATTATGTAGGTTAGTTCGTAAGTTACCTATATTTATTACTAACAAAAAATTGTTGTTGTACTTTCAAGTTACCAAAAATTGGAGGGCAACTAGGCCCCCCCTTTTCTTATCAAAATCGTCCGGAACAACAAATCTATCATTAAACTTCTATCCACTCCATCAAACGCCTTTTTGAAATCCAAAAATGCAACAAATAGCCTGCCCTCTTTTCTCCTAACCTGTTTCCTAATCATAATCTATAATCATCTAATCTATAGGACTATAGCCTTTTCTGAACCCTGCCTGCGAATCTGATAAAATTTTGTTTTGGTCTATCCAACTATCTATCCTACGACACAATATCTTAGCAAAAACCTTACTAAGTAAATTACTTAGACTTATACCTCTATAATTCTCATGGTCTAATCTATCCCCCTTTTTAAATAAAGGCACTAGAATAGACGTAGCCCAAGACAAGGGCCATTTTGCTTTATTCATTATACCGGAACTGGAACATATTTTGACTAGCTAAATAAGGGATATAATAATTAGAAGTTAAGCCTGATCAATTTTAATTACCGGCTGTATTGTTCCTCTCGTATTGATTGCAGCACTAGGTGCAATGAAGAAAAGAAGAGACCAAGTCCCATGGTAACATAGCACCATTAAACGATTTTTGAAAAATATGTTCCATAAACCATGAAACAGTAATTTTTCTTCGTTTTAAGTTTCAACTTTGCTAGTCTATGCTAGAGCCATTTGTTTTGCATCATAATTTGAGATTTAAAAAAGAATTAATTTCTTTATTGTCCTGTCTTGATATCTTCACGTTTGCACTTATATCCATGGTAAATTGAATTTTAGCGAAGATGAACTGAAACACGAAAATAATATGAAAATATGCATAGGGGGGAAGGGCTTCTAGTTGAGATTATATTTCCAATGTTATCTTTAAAGAGATTTTCAAAGAACCGTGAAAATCAGAAAGCATTAGGGAGACCCATACACAAGTTCCTCTTCTCATTTCTAATTTCTTCGGGCCTACTTGTCAAGCTTATTTAATTCACCAATAAAATGTATCCGATTTAGCTATTACTTTAGATACCAAGCTAATCACCTAACACCTAAATTGAAAATTACAGATGAAATCGATATATCTGCAACTGATAATTTATTACTATACTTATCTAGCTTTTCTAATCATATCTTGGAAATTTCTAGGCAAATGTTTTGAAAAAATTAAAAGACTTGGAAAAAACTGCTGCAAAACTTTGTGGGGTGGCGGTAGCGCACCGCCAATCGATCGGTATTATTTTATTTTTGTATTTTTTTGTTACTCTCTAATAATTTTCAAAACCAAGTTTACAGAAGTTATTACCAAATTTGTCATTGCTTATAATGTATTAGGAAGCATAACCTTTATTTAGCTTTATTAGTATGATTACACCCAGTGGCATCAATTCACGAAGAATTAGGGTGGGAATTGGACAAAATTCAGTATCTAGTGGGGAGATAAAACTTCCTTCGTTTTAATTTCTTAAATGAAAACACAAAAATAAAGACATTTTTAATGGAAATATCTCAAAAAGCTATCTCTTGAAAATCTAGAAAGGGAGACACAAAAAATCAAATGAGGTGATCTCCCCTCCCCTATAATATACACCACTTACGAACCTCCACCACAATAAGGAGGAAAGACGTACCTTCAATTCTCTCTAATACTCATAAATCACGAACATTTAATGGAGAGACCTTAAACTGTCTGACAATTCAGTTGAGCAAAAAAAAAAATAGGGAATTAATTAATTTTATAGTACCGCATCTCTAAATATACTTTGTAAGATCTCAAGTGAATCCCATGCCTATATTTCATTCCATGTCAGGATTACCTGGTCTTCTACTAAGACCAGCAAGTAACTTGGCTTCCACTTCATTGACTATCTTATAGCTCTGTGGCAATTGCCAAGGGTCTTTTTCCTTCTTATAATACTCAGAAGAGCCCTGTTTATGTCAACTTTACCAGTGTTTTTCTTTAAGTGTTTTCGCAATATAAATTAACTGCGACCCTTTATAATTGGTCCTACAGCCTCTCTCTCTGAACTTTTAAAATCTCTTATAGCCGCCTTTTCTTATTTTCTTCTATTTTCACTTTATTGAGCCAGAACTAAAAATTCATGGCACCTGACTGGACATGCAAACTCAATAACTTCCCTTGAAAGCTGCGATAGCATTGTAGTTGTCATGTATTAAAGTAAACTTGTTTGGACGCTGGGGAGTCTAGATTAGACAGTTAGCATAAATGTTAGTCCTTTGCCAATAAAAGCTCTTTCTGCTACCAAGCTTGTTGCATGCAGCGACAAAACTTTTCTTGTTAAAGATACAATCCATGTGACCTGAGTCGAATATCTTTTCCTGGAGGCAATGGTTGTATTGATAGCGCAAACCAGGATAAGATTTTTTGATCCCCTGGCATGAGTTGCCAAGCTCAAATATAAATCTGTTCAACGCAAAACACATCAGCATTCTCATCCTGTTCTGCATCTTCCCAGCCCAGAAATATAATTAAATCAAGCAGCTTCCTTTTCTTACTTCGATGTGTAATGATAAAAATATTTACATTTTCTCATAAAAAATATACAGTATTTCAGGTTTTTCGAAAAAAAAAAAACGATTAGTTATATTCAAACACCAAGCTGGGGTAGCTGATCTTGTGACAGCACGAGAGCTTACGGTCTCTTCTTTAACCTCTTGAAGGGTCCTTTCCTTTTTGTAAGGAAGAACTCCTATAATGTAAGCTTGCTCGTCAAAAGTGGAAGTGGTGGACCAGGAGCGTTGATTGGAAAAATTAGGTTCATAGGCGATGTTATGAAAAACCTTACAAAAGTCTTTAACACTAGCATCTTGACCATTTTTAAAAGAAAAATCTTTTTTTGTTAGTAAACAATAAAAAGTGCAGAAAAAGTATTCAGTAGAAGCAGGATAAAAAAAAGAAGTATTTTGTCCTCTATGTCCTGGTTCTATTGGGCAACACTACATCTTTACTTATTATTCTCAACCAAAATCCCGTCTTAACACATGGGAGTTTCAGCAGTACGAGCCCGAAAGTAGTGACAGAATAATGCTTTTAAATGGACTCCTATTCCTGCTTTTAAACAGAGCCATATCCCATCATTCCATAACAGCCAGTAGGAGCATGTTACGTCAAAACCTACGACGGCCAGGACATCTTTACGTCAGGATTTCTTTTGTTGTTATGTAATAGGACTAGTTAGAGGGCCAAGAAAAAACATGTCACGTAATAGGTTTTGTTTACTTTTGGTATTACGCAAAAGAGTTTGTTTACTCTTGGTTTTTACGTAACAGGGATTGTTTACTTTTGACTGTTATGTAATAGGGAATGTTAGAGTCCTCTAGTCAAGCAGGGGAGTTTTATTATGATATTTTTCAAGTTTCAAGACGCTTCAAGACATTTCAAGACATTTTTTTAAAGATATTTTTCAAAATGTGTCAAGACATTTCAAGAAATTCTTAGACAGTTTTCTTCAAGACATTTTTCAAAGAGTTTCAACGCATTTCAAAAGTTTTCTTAAGACATTTTATTCGGGTAATTTTTCTCATGATTTCTTATCATGAAATCATGATCATGATTTCTTTAGTTCTTACATTTAAGTTTCTCTGATGCTTAAAGAATCTACGAAGGCAAGATGAGAGAGACCTTCAGGTTCCACTAGTGAGGAACCTTCAAGACACCAGACCCTAGCAAGCAGCTCAATCAGGACCCTGGCATCCAATTCCAATGAAGCCCTAAAAATTAATTTCACTTGGGGGCCCTACTATCCAGCTCTATTGGGTCCATGGTCCATGGTCCATGGGACCATATGGACTGGTCCATGGGAACCATATAATCCAGAACCTTAGCATCCAACTCCATCGGATACCCTAACATCCAATTTCATCGGTTCTCCAACCTAGCCACCGACGTCTCCAAAAGCCAAAATTTCTGAGGGAGGGGGCTGGCATCCAATTCCTTAGGAGCCAAAGCATCCTTTTTCATCAGGTTTCTAACCTCACCACCAGGGGCAATAGCATCCAATTTTACTCGGGGATCTAGCATTCATTTCCATCGGAGGGCATAACATCCAGTTAAATTGGGGGCTCTAAGAAAATCACTGAGGCCACTAGCAACCATTTCCATTGGGAAGCCTTAGCATCCAGTTCCATCGAGGGCCCCCTATCACGCGATTACACCGTCAAAACGTTTTTCAAGATGTTTCAAGACTTCTTTGAATGTCATGTAATAGGGGAATGTTTACTTATGTTAAGGAAGGAGGAATATCCACTTTTTTCTTATTATTTCATAAAATTCATTTTGTACAGTTCACGGCACACGTATAGAGAAGAAGAGGGGGTGTTGGAGATCATCAACGACCAATTTTATGACTCCAATAACATAGGTTGAGTCTACTTGCATGATTTTGCTTCAAACAAGGCGAGATTCACCTGTCTTCCAATAAATAGAAAGTAATGGTAGGAAGAGGATATACAGAACACTAAAGGGGAAATGGGACCAATTTGCGGTTCCTAATAATATTAACTGCTATTTTAGGCGCATTTTATGTTGAAGCTAAAACCAGTATACATTGTCCCATCGGTCCATGGTATCCGCTTTTAGCCACCAGTTTGAGAAAGCGAATGAGGTCCTTGGTCATTTTTTACCATAGTCCTTACATAGTCTCTTTTTTTCTGTTGTGTATAACTAAAAAGCATTTGTCACCGCCTTATAATTTTCTAAATCGTGAATCACTTCAAAATGGTGCAAGCTCTTCAGATAGTATTGACCAGCTTCAAAAAGAAAATTGCATCTCTCTTAGTTTATATATTCATTTCTTGCCTCAGTGCCAAATTTCTAATATTACTGTAAAGAAGGAAGCACTAGCAAACCTCCTTTACCGTCATCAATGAGAAAAGTATTAATGTTGGGATGCAAACGTGACACCGTTTCTCTACCTCAAACGCTCTTATATGGATTTCTCTTTCTCAGGCGTAACACATCTTAACCGCTTTCAGATTTCTATTTGGATTTGAAGGGGGTGGGGGCATCTAAGGCTTGCCCACTTTGATCAAATTTTTCAGTTTGATTTGGCTTTTTGGTTATCTTTGAGCTGAGAGAGGGTGCTGTCGTTGATTATTTCACGGTTACAACCAACTCTACAAGTGATTGTGCATAGACTACAGATGTAAACTTCCTCTCACACCCTGTTAGCTCCGATTCAAGGACATGTAAAAACCATTGTTAGTTTCCCAGGCAAGAAAAATAAGAAAACGATAAGATAAAATGTAGTTAAAGCCAAAAACGACCAGATATACAAAGAAGCACAAATAATATAAACGTACATCAGCGATCTCTACTTTTCAAATCAAACAGTTCGTGGTAACGAACTGTAGTAAGGAGCGACCCGGCTCAATAGTAACTAAAAGTATAAAAAATGGAATTTTGGTACCAATAGCTACATCAAAAGAATCGCATTTTAATGCTAATTTTAAATATATAAGTTTCATCAAGTTTAGTATTACCCATCAAAAGTTACGAGCCTGAGAAAATTTGCGCTATTTTAGAAAATAGGGGGAAACACCCCGAAAAGTCATAGAATCTTAACGAAAGTCACACCATCAGATTTAGAGTGTCAGAGAACCCTAATGTTCTCTGAGTTTCAAGGAGTTTCAAGTTCTTATCTACAAAAATGTGGAATTTTATATTTTTTGCCAGAAGGCAGATCACGGATGCGTGTTTATTTGTTTTTTTTTGTTTTTTTTTTCCAGGGGTCATCGTATCAACCCAGTTGTCCTAGAATGTGGCAAGAGGGCTCATTCTAACGGAAATGAAAAGTTCTAGTGTCCTTTTTAAGTGATCAAAAAAATTGGAGGGCACCTAGGCCTCCTCCCACTGTTTTAAAATGTAGAGATAAGAGAAAGAGTCAAACTTTAGCGTAAAGAGCGGGGCGTTGAGAAGGAAAAGCCCCTTTCACATACGGAGTAAGTTCTGTTCGTTTTAAGTTTTAATGTTGCTCCTTACTTTCATTTAAAAAACTTGTTTTTTTATTTAAATAATCAAACAGTTCGTGGTAACGAACTGTAGTAAGGAGCGACCCGGCTCAATAGTAACCAAAACTCTAAAAAAGTGAATTATGATATCAATAGCTACATCAAAAGAATCGCATTTTAATGCTGATTTTAAATATATAAGTTTCATCAAGTTTAGTCCTACCCATCAAAAGTTACGAGCCTGAGAAAATTTGCCTTATTTAAGAAAACAGGGGGAAACACCCCCTAAAAGTCGTAGGATCTCAACGAAAATGACACCATCAGATTCAGCGTATAAGAGAACCCTACTGTAGAAGTTTCAAGCTCCTATCTACAAAATGAGGAATTTTGTATTTTTTGCCAGAAGACAAATCACGGGCGCGTGTTTATTTGTTTTTTTTTTTTTTTTTCCCCAGGGGTCATCGTATCGACCCAGTTGTCCTAGAATGTCGCAAGAGGGCTCATTCTAACGGAAATGAAAAGTTCTAGTGTCCTTTTAAGTGATCAAAAAAATTGGAGGGCACCTAGGCCTCCTCCCACTGTTTTAAAATGTAGAGATAAGAGAAAGAGTCAAACTTTAGCGTAAAGAGCGGGGCGTTGAGAAGGAAAAGCCCCTTTCACATACGGAGTAAGTTCTGTTCGTTTTAAGTTTTAATGTTGCTCCTTACTTTCATTTAAAAAACTTGTTTTTTTATTTAAATAATCAAACAGTTCGCGGTAACGAACTGTAGTAAGGAGCGACCCGGCTCAATAGTAACCAAAACTCAAAAAAATTGAATTTTGATATCAATAGCTACACCAAAAGAATCGCATTTTAATGCTGATTTTAAATATATAAGTTTCATCAAGTTTAGTCCTACCCATCAAAAGTTACGAGCCTGAGAAAATTTGCCTTATTTAAGAAAATAGGGGGAAACACCCCCTAAAAGTCGTAGGAAGTCGTAAAAGTGAGTGTTTATTTGTTTGTTTTTTTTTCTTTTCCACAGGGGTCATCGTATCGACCCAGTTGTCCTAGAATGTCGCAAGAGGGCTCATTCTAACGGAAATGAAAAGTTCTAGTGCCCTTTTTAAGTGACTTAAAAAATTGGAGGGCATCTAGGCCCCCTCCCACGCTCATGTTTTCCCAAAGTCAACGGATCAAAATTTTGAGATAGCCATCTTGTTCAGCATAGTCGAAAACCATAATAACTATGTCTTTGGGGATGACTTACTCCCCCACAATCCCTGGGGGAGGGGCTGCAAGTTACAAACTTTGACCAGTGTTTACGTATAGTAATGGTTATTGGGAAATGTACAGACGTTTTCAGGGGGATTTTATTTTGTTTGGGGGTGGGGCTGAGGAGAGGGGGCTATGTTGGAGGATCTATCCTTGGAGGAATATGTCATGAGGGAAGAAAAATTCAATGAAAAGGGCGCAGGATTCTCTAGCATTACTATAAGAAAACAATGAAAAATAAACATGAAAACGTTTTTTCAAATGAAAGGAAGAAGTAGCATTGAAACTTAAAACTAACAGCGATAATTACGCATATGAGGGGTTCTAAAATTACTTTAGCATAAAGAGCGAGGTATTTAGGAGGATATAAATACCTTGCTCTTTATGCTAAAGTATTTTTAGTAATTTCAACTATTTATTCTACGGCCTTTCTGATTCAGGGGTCATTCTTAAAGAATTGGGACAAACTTACGATTTAGTGTAAAGAGCGAGGTATTAACGAGGGTACAGACCCCCTCGTATACATAATAAAAATATAAGGTTATGAAAGTTTGTTACGTAAGTTAATTCTTAAGTTACGTGTATTTTTTACTAATAAAAATGTTCGTTAAAAATTAAAAGTTGTAGTTGCCTTTTTAAGTAACCGAAAAATTGGAGGGCAACTAGGCCTCCTTCTCCATCCCTTATTTCTCAAAATCGTCTGATCAAAACTAAGAGAAAGCGATTTAGCCAAAAAAAGAATTAATATACAAATTTCATTTTAATAATTTAGGTGCGGAGAGCCAAAACCAAACATGCATTAATTCAAAAACGTTCAGAAATTAAATAAAAAAAAACTAATTTTTTTAGCTGAAAGTAAGGAGCGACATTAAAACTTAAAACGAACAGAAATTACTCCGTATATGAAATGGGTTGTCCCCTCCGCAATCCCTCATTCTTTACGCTGAAGTTTGACTCTTTGCCACAATTCTACTTTTTAAAACAATTAAAAGCTTTAGCGTAAAGAGCGAGGGATTGTGGAGGGGACAACCCATTTCATATACGGAGTAATTTCTGTTCGTTTTAAGTTTTAATGTCGCTCCTTACTTTCAGCTAAAAAAATTAGTTTTTTTTTATTTAATTCACATAAGAATGAAACAATTTGTTTCATCAGTAAAATAAGATTTCCTTTTAATAAACATATTTTCCTTATACCTTGCTGTTCTAATGACAAACTGTGGACATGTACACAGACAGCTTCTCGCCCTCAAGGACTTGCTTAGCAAAGTCTCTAAATTCCTATGATTTTTATTCATGTTCTTTTTTTCTGAATAATTTGACTGTTTTCGACATGTTTTTCAGAGCTACAGCTCCTTTGGCTCTTTTTCGAATTAAATATAAAAAAAAAACAAGTTTTTAAACTGCAAGTAAGGAGCAACATTAAAACTTAAAACGAAAAGAAAGTACCCCACATATGAAAGGAGGTGTTCCCTCCTTTTTTTTTTGTTTTTTTAAAGTAGAGTTGTGACAGAGTCAAACTTTAGCGAAAAGAGCGAGGCGTTGAGCAGGGAACAGCCCCTTTCATATACGGGATAATTTCTGTTCGTTTTAAGTTTTAATGTCGCTCATTACTTGCAGTTTAAAAAACTTGTTTTTTTTATTTAATTTGAGAACGTTTCTGAATTAAAACATGTTTTTATTCTCCACTATTTTATTTCCCATTCATATACGGGGTAATTTCTGTTCTTTTCAAGTTTTAATATCGGTCCTTACTTGCAGTTTAAAAAACTTGTTTTTATTTTGTTTTATTTCTGAACATTTTTGAATTAATGCAAGTTGTTATTTTGGCTCTCCGCGAATAATTAATTCATGAACAATTAATTATTAATTGTTAGCAATAAATACACGTACATTACGAATTAACTTTCAGTTCTTTATTATTTGATTCAAAAAGGACTGAAAAGTAAACATCACGTTAAAGTGGAAGAAACAATCATTTTCCTTGCGCCACGAAGGATTGAACCAAGGAGCTTCGAATCCCAAAGACTAAGCCTGTTCCACTACGCTGGCGCAAGGTGAGATATTATTTTATTTCAGGATTTTATGATATACACTGGTTGTAAGTGAGGTGTAAATAGGTATGGTCTTGCTCTTATATTTAGTGGAGTCATCAGGCATCCTTTATTTACTTGTCACCTCTGTACCGCATTAAACCAGTAAAATGAATTGGAAGTTCCATAGATTAACTCTAGTGGGGAGGGGCTGCAAAGCTAAGTTGTTACGGAGGGAGTTCTCTAGCCTTTATTGGTTTTTATGGCACTCAGTATTAACCAAGTGACATATAGCAATCGTAAATTCTGTCGGTCTGTCAGTCTGTCTGTCGGTCCCGGTTTTGCTACTTTAGGCACTTCCAGGTAAGCTAGGACGATGAAATTTGGCAGGCGTATCTGGGACCGGACCAGATTAAATTATAAATAGTCGTATTCCTGATTTAACCGTCTGGGGGAGTGGGGGGCCGGTTAATTCGGAAAAAATAGAAAAAAATGAAGTATTTTTAACTTATGAGCGGGTGATGAGATCTTAATGAAATTTTATGTTTGGAATGATATTGTGTCTCAGAGCTTTCATTTGAAATCCCGACTGGATCTGATGTCATAGGAGGGAGTTGAAGGGGGGAAACCGAAAATCTCGGAAAACACTTAGAGTGGAGGGATCGGGATGAAACTTGATGGGAAAAATATGCACAAGTCCCAGATACTTTATTGACATAATCGGAACAGATCTGCTCTCTTTGGAGTAGTTGGGGGGGGGGGGGTAATTCTGAAAAATTTGATGAAATGAGGTATTTTTAACTTACGAACGGGTGATCGGATCTCAATGAAATTTGATGTTTAGAATGATATCGTGTCTTAGAGCTCTTATTTTAAATACTGACCAGATCTGGTGATATTGGGGGGGGGAGTTGGGAGGGGGAAACCTAAAACTTGGAAAACACTTAAGAGTGGAGGGATCGGGATGAAACTTGGTGGGAAAAATAAACACAAGTCCTATATACATGATTGACATAAACGGAATGGATCCACTCTCTTTGGGGTAGTTGGGGGGTAGGGTTATTTTTGAAAAAATAGAAAAAATGAGGTATTTTTAACTTACGGACGGGTGATCGGATCTCAATGAAATTTATTATTTAGAAGGATATTGTGTTTCAGAGCTCTTATTTTAAATCCCGACCGGATCTGGTGACATTGAGGGGAGTTGGGAGGGGGAAACCCGTATTACCTTTGTCAACTCTTGTACGAGGTGTAATTAATTTTTCATCAAGGACCTTAACGTTACAAGAAAAGTCCGTATTAGAAAAAGGTCCAAAATTTTGCTTTAGAACTAATAAAGTCTCAGTAGAAGAAAAAATCTCTTTAATAGAAACATCTTTAAATAAAAACCCCATCCTAATCTAAGATGTTAGCCTAGTAAGAGCTTCTATAGTTAAAACCCCGTCAGAGTTTGCTTTAAAACCGGAAATCCCTAATAATTCTAACAAAGGCATAAATATTCTTAAAAATCTAAGAAGGGATGAATCCATTATTATTACAAAAGCACAAAAGGGTTACACTTTAGTGATAATGGACACCAGGGACTACGATTCAAAATTAAACACTTTACTGAAAGATGAAAAAACGTACAAAAAACTTTCTTTTGACCCGACGGACTCATACACAAAGAAGTTTAAGAACGAGTTAAAGAGTTTGAAGGAAGAAGGGAAGATTACACCTCAACTTTTCTACAAATTCTTACCAAGAAGTTCTTTGTGCCCTAAATTATATGGACTTCCAAAGATACATAAGCCAAATCATTGCTAATCAAACATTCCCTGTGTCCCCATCATCATTTATATATCCCCCTTTGCCCCCCGGCGTCCCCGTTGTAGTTGTGTCCCTGTGTCCCAGTCGTCATTTATAGTCGACAAACATGACGTCAGTCGACACACAAACATGACGTCAGTGGACACACACGTCCCAGTCGTCATTTGTGTCCCGGTGTCCCAGTCTGTAATTTCTCCTTGAGTGTCCCGGTCTATAGCCTTTTTTAGGACTATAGCCTTTTCTGAACCCTGCCTGCGAATCTGATAAAATTTTGTTTTGGTCTATCCAACTATCTATCCTACGACACAATATCTTAGCAAAAACCTTACTAAGTAAATTACTTAGACTTATACCTCTATAATTCTCATGGTCTAATCTATCCCCCTTTTTAAATAAACGCACTAGAATAGACGTAGCCCAAGACAAGGGCCATTTTGCACTATTCAATATACCGGAGCTGGAACATATTTTGACTAGCTAAATAAGGGATATAATAATTAGAAGTTAAGCCTGATCAATTTTAATTACCGGCTGTATTGTTCTTCTCGTATTGATTGCAGCACTTGGTGCAATGAAGAAAAGAAGAGACCAAGTCCCATGGTAACATAGCACCATTAAACGATTTTTCAAAAATATGCTACATAAACCACGAAACAGTAATTTTTGTTTGTTTCAAGTTTCGACTTTGCTAGTCTATGCTAGAGCCATTTGTTTTGCATCATAATTTGAGCTTTCAAAAAGAATTAATTTCTTTATTGTCCTGTCTTGATATCTTCACGTTTGCACTTATATCCATGGTAAATTGAATTTTAGCGAAGATGAACTGAAACACGTAAATAATATGAAAATATGCATAGGGGGAAGGGCTTCTAGTTGAGATTATATTTCCAATGCTATCTTTAACGAGATTTTCAAAGAACTGTGAAAATCAGAAAGCATTAGGGAGACCCATACCCAAGTTCCTCTTCTCATTTCTGATTTCTTCGGGCCTACTTGTCAAGCTTATTTAATTCACCAATAAAATGTATCCGATTTAGCTATTACTTTAGATACCAAGCTAATCACCTAACACGTAAATTGAAAATTACAGATGAAATCGATATATCTGCAACTCATAATTTATTACTATACTTATCTAGCTTTTCTAATCATATCTTGGAAATTTCTAGGCAAATGTTTTGAAAAATTTAAAAGACTTGGGAAAAACTGCTGCAAAACTTTGTGGGGCAGCGGTAGCGCACCGTCAATCGATCGGTATTATTCTATTTTTGTATTTTTTTGTTACTCTCTAATAATTTTCAAAACCTAGTTTACAGAAGTTATTACCAAATTTGTCATTGGTTATAATGTATTAGGAAGCAGAACCTTTATTTAGCTTTATTAGTATGATTACACTCAGTGGCATCAATTCACGAAGAATTAAGGTGGGAATTGGACAAAATTCAGTATCTAGTGGGGAGATAAAACTTCCTTCGTTTTATTTTTTTAAATGAAAACACAAAAATAAAGACATTTTTAATGGGAATATCTCAAAAAGCTATCTCTTGAAAATCTAGAAAGGGAGACACCAAAAATCAAATGAGCTGATCTCCCCTCCCCTATAATATACACCACTTACGAACCTCCACCACAATAAGGAGGAAAGACGTACCTTCAATTTTCTCTAATACTCATAAATCACGAAAATTTAATGGAGAGACCTTAAACCGTCTGACAATTCAGTTGAGCAAAAAAAAATTAAAAGATTTAGATCTCAAGTGAATCCCATGCCTATATTTCATTCCATGTCAGGATTACCTGGTCTTCTACTAAGACCAGCAAGTAACTTGGCTTCCACTTCATTGACTATCTTATAGCTCTGTGGCAATTGCCAAGGGTCTTTTTCCTTCTTATAATACTCAGAAGAGCCCTGTTTATGTCAACTTTACCAGTGTTTTTCTTTAAGTGTTTTCGCAATATAAATTAACTGCGACCCTTTATAATCGATCCTACAGCCTCTCTCCCTCAACTTTTAAAATCTCTTATAGCCACCTTTTCTTATTTTCTTCTATTTTCACTTTATTGAGCCAGAACTAAAATTCATGGCACCTGACTGGACATGCAAACTCAATAACTTCCCTTGAAAGCTGCGATAGCATTGTAGTTGTCATGTATTAAAGTAAACTTGTTTGGACGCTGGGGAGTCTAGATTAGACAGTTAGCATAAATGTTAGTCCTTTGCCAATAAAAACCCTTTCTGCTACCAGGCTTGTTGCATGCAACGACAAAACTTTTCTTGTTAAAGATACAATCCATGTGACCTGAGTCGAATATCTTTTTCTGGAGGCAATGGTTGTATTGATAGCGCAAACCAGGACAAGATTTTTTGATCCCTTGGCATGAATTGCCAAGCTCAAATATAAATCTGCTTAACGGAAAACACATCAGCATTCTCATCCTGTTCTGCATCTTCCCAGCCCAAAAATATAATTAAATCAAGCAGCTTTCTTTTCTTACTTCGATGTGTAATGATAAAAATATTTACATTTTCTCAAAAAAAATATACGGTATTTCAGGTTTTTCGAAAAAAAAAACGATTAGTTATATTCAAACACCAGGCTGGGGTAGCTGATCTTGTGACAGCACGAGAGCTTACGGTCTCTTCTTTAACCTCTTGAAGGGTCCTTTCCTTTTTGCAAGGAAGAACTCCTATAAAGTAAGCTTGCTCGTCAAAAGTGGAAGTGGTGGACCAGGAGCGTTGATTGGAAAAATTAGGTTCATAGGCGATGTTATGAAAAACCTTGCAAAAGTCTCTAACTCTAGCATCTTGACCATTTTTAAAAGAAAAACCTTTTTTTGTTAGTAAACAATCAAAGGTGCAGAAAAAATATTCAGTAGAAGCAGGATAAAAAAAAAAGTATTTTGTCCTCTATGTCCTGGTTTTATTGGGCAACCCCACTACATCCTTACTTATTATTCTCAACCAAAATCCCGTCTTAACACATGGGAGTTTCAGTAGTACGAGCCCGAAAGTAGTGACAGAATAATGCTTTTAAATGGACTCCTATTCCTGCTTTTAAACAGAGCCATATCCCATCAATCCATGACAGCCAGTAGGAGCATGTTACGTCATGTTCCGTCAAAACCTACGACGGCCAGGACATCTTTACGTCAGGATTTCTTTTGTTGTTATGTAATAGGACTAGTTAGAGGGCCAAGAAAAAATATGTCACGTAATAGGTTTTGTTTACTTTTGGTATTACGCAAAAGAGTTTGTTTACTCTTGGTTTTTACGTAACAGGGATTGTTTACTTTTGACTGTTATGTAATAGGGAATGTTAGAGTCCACTAGTCAAGCGGGGGAGTTTTATTATGATATTTTTCAAGTTTCAAGACGCTTCAAGACATTTCAAGACACTTTTAAGACATTTTTTCCAAGATATTTTTCAAAATGTGTCAAGAAATTTCAAGAGATTTTTAGATATTTTTCTTCAAGACATTTTTTAAAGAGTTTCAACGCATTTCAAAACTTTTCTTAAGACATTTTATTCCAGTCATTTTTCTCATGATTTCTTATCATGAAATCATGATCATGATTTCTTTAGTTCTTACATTTAAGTTTCTCTGATGCTTAAAGAATCTACGAACGCAAGATGAGAGAGACCTTCAGGTTCCACTAGTGAGGAACCTTCAAGACACCAGACCCTAGCAAGCAGCTCAATCAGGACCCTGGCATCCAATTCCAATGAAGCCCTAAAAATCAATTTCACTTGGGGGCCCTACTATCCAGCTCTATTGGGTCCATGGTCCATGGTCCATGGGACCATATGGACTGGTCCATGGGAACCATATAATCCAGAACCTTAGCATCCAATTCCATCGGATACCCTAACATCCAATTTCATCGGTTCTCCAACCTAGCCACCGTCGTCTCCAAAACCCAAAATATCTGAGGGAGTGGGCTGGCATCCAATTCCTTAGGAGCCAAAGCATCCTTTTTCATCAGGTTTCTAACCTCACCACCAGGGGCAATAGCATCCAATTTTACTCGGGGATCTAGCATTCACTTCCATCAGAGGGCATAACATCCAGTTAAATTGGGGGCCCTAAGAAAATCACTGAGACCACTAGCAACCATTTCCATTGGGAAGCCTTAGCATCCAGTTCCATTGAGGGCCCCCTATCAAGCGATTACACCGTCAAAACGTTTTTCAAGATGTTTCAAGACTTCTTTGAATGTCATGTAATAGGGGAATGTTTACTTATGTTAAGGAAGGAGGAATATCCACTTTTTTCTTATTATTTAATAAAATTCATTTTGTACAGTTCACGGCACACGTATAGAGAAGAAGAGGGGGTGTTGGAGATCATCAACGACCAATTTTATGACTCCAATAACATAGGTTGAGTCTACTTGCATGATTTTGCTTCAAACAAGGCGAGATTCACCTGTCTTCCAATAAATAGAAAGTAATGGTAGGAAGAGGATATACAGAACACTAAAGGGGTAATGGGACCAATTTGCGGTTCCTAATAATATTAACTGATATTTTAGGCAAATTTTATGTTGAAGCTAAAACCAGTATACATTGTCCCATCGGTCCATGGTATCCGGTTTTAGCCACCAGTTTGAGAAAGCGAATGAGGTCCTTGGTCATTTTTTACCATAGTCCTTACATAGTCTCTTTTTTTCTGTTGTGTATAACTAAAAAGCATTTGTCACCGCCTTATAATTTTCTAAATCGTGAATCACTTCAAAATGGTGCAAGGTCTTCAGATAGTATTGACCAGCTTCAAAAAGAAAATTGCATCTCTCTTAGTTTATATATTCATTTCTTGCCTCAGTGCCAAATTTCTAATATTACTGTAAAGAAGGAAGCACTAGCAAACCTCCTTTACCGTCATCAATGAGAAAAGTATTAATGTTGGGATACAAACGTGACACCGTTTCTCTACCTCAAACGCTCTTATATGGATTTCTCTTTCTCAGGCGTAACACATCTTAACCGCTTTCAGATTTCTATTTGGATTTGAAGGGGGTGGAGGCATCTAAGGCTTGCCCACTTTGATCAAATTTTTCAGTTTGATTTGGCTTTTTGGTTATCTTTGAGCTGGGAGAGGGTGCTGTCGTTGATTTTTTCACGGTTACAACCAACTCTACAAGTGATTGTGCATAGACTACAGATGTACACTTCCTCTCACACCCTGTTAGCTCCGATTCAAGGACATGTAAAAACCATTGTTAGTTTCCCAGGCAAGAAAAATAAGAAAACGATAAGATAAAATGTAGTTAAAGCCAAAAACGACCAGATATACAAAGAAGCACAAATAATATAAACGTACATCAGCGATCTCTACTTTTCAAATCAAACAGTTTGTGGTAATCAAACAGTTCGTGGTAACGAACTGTAGTAAGGAGCGACCCGGCTCAATAGTAACCAAAAGTATAAAAAATGGAATTTTGGTACCAATAGCTACATCAAAAGAATCGCATTTTAATG